>NW_010136222.1:9221-14493 GCF_000699245.1 Pterocles gutturalis | reverse complement strand
GTCAAACGGCAGCTAAAGATCATGTATTCCTGCTCTTTCCTTGCACACCAAACACTTGTGCTGTATAAGTACATTTGTAGTTTTGCGGTGTGTTGAAACATGACACTACACGATTTTCAGTAGCATCCATTCTGTATTCGAGCACTTCAGAGACCAGTTATGAACTTCATCGATTATTTTAGTCTTTTGTTCATCCTCTGCTTCAAGAAAGAAGGTTTTTAATATGATTGCATCTATAAATCCTTCAACTATAGTCATAAAACTTTATGACAGGGCAGCTTTTTCATATCTGGTCATATTTGCTTGATGGCAACTTAGAGAAAGCAGCTGAACAGTTTTATTTAACTGATAAACTCCCACTAGAGACACAGTGAACCTTAAGGTGACAGATTCACTTAGGAAGAGAAAAGGACATGTTTACTTATTTCAGTCAATTTTTATGTTTCTATTCCTTTGCATTGTTTCCATAAAAGATAAACTTCCTAAAGATGAGAAAGGAAATATAAAACAAAAGAACCCACGACTTATCTAACAACCTCCAGATATCAGCAGGCATGGGGGAAAAATAGTTTTGTCTGTGTTGTTTTTAAATCCAGCCATATCAACTGTGCAGACTGATCTTTACCACATCCAGAAACCAAACGCCGAGCAGACAAATCAGCCCGCTGGCCTGTGGGATGTGCAGCCCCACCACTCCTGGTGGAATTCAGGAGTCAGAGATGTCCACTTCTGGGGAGAGGCACCAGACAGTTTAGATGTTACATGATTTAGCTGTCCCTACAAGGCCCTTAATCAGCGAATCAGCAAAGTTCACAGAACCAGTGCATTCCCCAAGAACCCAGATAAATATGTCGAGGTTCTGTCTAAAATGCAGTTTATTAGTTACTCTGGAACTTGCTTACTTTAAAAGCATGTGGCCAAATCTGGCACAGAAAATGAGTTTCATTCTGCCTACCCAGTAAATAATTAGAAAGGTTCCCACAGAGACTGTTCTCTCTAAATAATCTTACTTTAAAATTGGCTGTTATAATGGCGTTAATATACTCTGATAAATTTAAGACAAATCCAGTAATTTTCATTCACTTAGCAACTATGAAAGAGTAGAGAAGCAACCTGAAGTGAACAAAGGGTCAAGCAGCAGGAAATTTATGCTATGAACACCAATTCACACCTGTTAACTACTGTGACTAGGCAGCAGACAACACCAAGCATATCATTTAAATGGACTTTTCACAACTAGGTGTGCCATTAATTCACTGATTGGGGTCATTGAATCTGTTCCCTACCAATTGTCCCAATTAAGCAGCCACACTATTTATCAGGGTGCTTATTAAGTTGATTTGTGAGTGTGTTTGTGTACCTTTACTTTCAACCTATATATACAATAAACAGCTGCTTCTGAAAAAAGGGTATTCCCACTAGTAAAAAATAAATAAAGAGTCACACGTGAGTGTGTTAATAATGCAGGGTAATAACCTCAGCAGAGAAAATGAGAAAAAAAAAAACAAAGAGCCATTAAGTACAAATAAATCATTGGGCACCAAGAGCATAAAATGCAGAATTTATATAGATGCTTGACTACAAAAGTATCTCCAGATTTTGCTTTTTTTTGGCATTACTTGCCAAAACTCTGGCTGTCTGTGAAGCTTAATTATGGATTTGATTTTCAACAGTGTCAAATGCTGATTAAAACGGAGTTGAAAAGGGGCACAAATGAATGACTGCCTGCTGTGCGTGGGGTTATGTTCAATCATTGAGGATGCTTATAAGGGATCAATGAACAGGAACTCATTATATCCTGGCCAAAACTAGCCATAAGCCTGGGAAAGATGCGTATCTGCAGTCCAGCTAGGTCTATGAGGGTTAAATTATATATTGTTTTTACTGTTGTTTCATTTCACAAAACTGCAAAAGTCCAGGCAACATTTTGTCAGAAAAAAACAATAAAGAATATGAAAAGCCCATCTTCACAGAACATTGGACATTGCAAAACAACCTACAGCTATTATCGGATATATCAAAACTGACAAGTAAAACTTTGGCTGTTGATTGAACAATATTTCACGTGGACAGCACAAGCTCGTCCGCATTCACTTTTAAATGGAGCTGCTTATCCTGGAGAACTGTGGGTAGGAAGTTTATGAGCTTAATTGAATTGGTGGTATTTGGATGATTGAAAAAAATTGGTGACATTGCAAAACTGGTCGTTAGATTTTCAAGAGCAAAGCACCTCTCTTGCTCAACACTGAGCTCCAGGAGTGGCAGTAGATTTCAAGAGATACTAATCCTGTTCACATGCTTTTTCAAGGCACTCAGTAATGGTTTATGGATCAATTGTTGGTGTATTTGCAATTCATTTTCCTGTGTCTAAAAGAAAAAAATAGGACCCCAAATGGTAAATCTTAATGGATTGACACTTACATTAGTTCCCATGTCCTAAATAGCCTCACGTTTTCAATTAAACATTTTGTCTTTTTTGGCATCCAGCTAGTCATCACCCATTTTCTGACACATCCCCACACTTCTTTCTTGTAAGTCCTGGAGTCCTATTTTATTATATTTCTAATTGTATGAAAAACTTTTTTAAAAAAATTAAACTCCTTTGAAAAGCAATTTTATTCTTATGCAGCCTACAGAAAGGAAAAAAGGAAAGAGAAGAGAGAAGATGCTAATGAAAATGGTGTGTACATTTCTATTATTGCACAGATATGTGCTAGGTATTAGTTTAAGCATGAGCTTTCTGCTTACATTCAGGGACTCTGTAGTAAAGAAAAAAATTAGCACATTCTGTTGTATACATCCAGTGTTGTTGACTATCTACCTGAAAGTGCATCAGGTGGTTCTGAAGAAAGAGAGTGATGGAGGGAGGAGTATGTTATTGTAGGCATTACAGAGCTCTGGAACGACACCAAGGGCCATTGAGACTGCTGCACTGACATCCACCACAAGTTCTTGTTCTTCTGCAAGGTGTTGTATTGAAATTTTATGATTGGCATTATTGTCTCAGAAAAAAAAGGGGGGTCTTCTCAAGGCATTTAAATGTAACATTAATGGGTCATTTTCCAGTTTTCCATTGTAAGGATACTATAAAATCCCATTTTTAGCATGCAAATACATACACACTAAAAAAAGAAAACAACTACTCTGAAATTCATCTATCACATCCCAGACTTCAGTAGCATTCCACTATGAATATGGGAAGTATCTGGAAAGTCCCTGACAGCAAAGACCTGGGGAAGAGTCATGCTGTGCTAGCCATGCAACAAGTTCAGTATGGAAGGATCAGAGAAGGAATTAGTGCTACAGAAAACAGTTTGCATTTTGGATATAATTTAATTTCATTTTCTTAGCTGATATAAGTTTAAGTCAAGTATGATTGCTGGATTCTTGACATCAGATTGACAAAAGCAACAGGAGTCAGAGTCCTGTATTTTTAACTACAGAGAAAGATTCTTTTAGCAGAGTTGTTTCGTTGTCTTATCAAAATAAGAAAATATAATATCTGGACTTCTTTTTGTCTCTCCTTTGCTAGATGCCAGTAAGTGTTCTGTTTTGTTTTCCATGTGGAATACTTGTAAATATGTAATATTTTAAAATTAATTTTAAAAGCTTATAAATAGACACTGATTAATTACTGAGTCTAGATGTGATTCAGGGATGTGGAAGAGTAGAGAGGAGAAATACAGAGAGGATAGAGTAGAAGAAAGCACAGTAAGTCAGCAGTAGACTTGAGAGATAAATCTGGCAGACTTCGGGACTGCCTGTGTGCATCCTGGCTACCAAATTGGTGAGACAGGAATAAAAATGCAGGAACACCGGCTTGGAAACCTCAGAGAAGGGGGTAGGGATGCAGATTAAATGTATTGGTGGTCATTACAGGGTATGTGAATGAGGGGATACATCCTCCTCTCAAGCTCCTTCTAGACATGTTCACTGACAGACGGATACAGCCCTTTCCTGGGTACAGCAAGATTAACTCTTCAGGGTCTATATTATTATGGTCTTGCTGGGACTGTAAGTGCACTCTGAACGAGGGAAAGCATGAGAAATTTTAGGGCACCTTTCAAAAAATGACATTCACCAATGTAAAAAGGGAGGATGAAGAAAAGGTAGGATGACAATATCTCTCAGTGCAATCTGGCAATCACCCAAACCCAGATTTATGTTTTCTCTCATGAAATCTGTATTTTTCAAATTCAAACACTACATTGTCTGGTAATGAAAAAAATAAGGATTTCAATTAATTTCCCACGGCTCTACCCATTACTCAGACCTACTGAAGTAGACTCAGGTATACCTTGCACTATAATTTGCAAATATAGGAAGAAGATAATTGAGCTGTACATCTTATTCCATTAACTTCTTATTCCATCTCTTCAAAATCAAAATAAAAAAATCTTACTGTGCTGATATTTGATAGGGATTTAATAGCAAAATTCACTCAAAAACTTTAGCTGGAATTTACTACAGCAAAGACAAAAGAATCTAGGTCCTTCAGATTTATAAAAGCCTTAATGAAACAAATATTTCTTCCACAAATTGTTAATGTTTCAGAATGATAGCTAAACTCAGAAAAAAACCAAAAATGGGTTTAATGCAATTTTTGTAGCTGAGGTTTTTTTATCATTTTTCTGAACTACAGAAATATCTGTATGAAGTAGACATATTAATCCAAACAGCTTTGCTGTTCCAGCACTGTCAGTATCTTCCATCTACATTATTTCAGGAACAAAGTGGGTAAAAGGTACACTTCCTTCTGTCTTGAGAATTCAGTCTGAAGAATTATTTTAGTTCTAAAGTAAATGACTGCTTCTTAATTATGAATGTTTAAGAGTATTCCTACTGCTCTTACGGTATTTCTGTTTTAATCTTGGAAATTGATGCTTTCATTATGAATATATTAAGGTCTCAGTTTCTGAATTTAAGGAAAGAAAAAGCTGATCATAGAGGACTAAAATTTTCTGTTCGTTTCCCTATTAGAGCAAAGCAACAGAGGTAATGAAACTGCTGGAATAAACACGCCACATGTGAGATCCGAATGTAGCCCTTAAAATACCGAAAATCCTACCTAAGGAATAAGTGAATTCCCGTGAACTACCTGTGAAATAAATGAACACAGCAGTCTTCTCACCTCACAGAAAATTCCATTTCTTTAACAAATATCAGAATAGAGATCTCCATTTTTCTCTCTCTTGTTTGCTTTGTAAAGTTGTTCTAAAATTATGAAGGGATACAAGTATTTCTATTGTGATTAGATTCCCAGCTTCATTGT
>NW_010136222.1:0-7500 GCF_000699245.1 Pterocles gutturalis | reverse complement strand
ATAGAAACTGTTGGTATCATTTTGGGGTTATATATAGAAGTATCCATTGTGTTAATACATACAGCCACTATATATGCAGCAAATCTGTATTGGAGAAGGTAAGTTGGGAACATTATATCTTGAACGTGACTTATAGTGTGGCAAGGTTTATGGTGGTTCTTTGGTTCCAAATAAATTCTTTTTTACTTGAACCGGTCCCTAAGAAAGATTCATCTCCCACACAAAGGGACTTACCTTTAAGCAGAGTCTCTCATTTTCCCTGGGATAGGATGACAGATAAATACTCATTCCAGACCTTTAGATGTTCATTTGGGTACCCCAGATGCAAGTAATCTGAATGTATGTACATTAGTAATTGTGGGCTTTTTCTAATGGGTTAATTTTTAATGTCCATGAAGCAGTTTTTGGAATCCTGAAAAAGTCTGATGGTAAAATCTTGGTTGCGTTCATTCAGTGCATGCATGAATACAGAAACATGATTTTGTTCTTTAGGTCAAATTTTCCCTTTGACTTTGGAGGTCAATGTGCATTATACTGTTAAAGAACAAGGGGTATTGATTAGAAGATCACCCAGCCCACCAGATTGAACATCCCTCTGTAACATAACAGTCCCAACCAGTACGTGTCAATGTGTGTTTTATAGTATTTTGGAGCATTTCTATTAAGAACAGGTAAGTTTTAAAGTTGGACAAAATAAAAAGTTTATAGCCATGATGGGAGAAATGTTGACAACACAGCTAAGCCTGACCTCCCTAGAGACCAAGGTTTCCTCTAACCAAGCACTGTATTTTCAGAGAAGTTGTGGGCAAAGAGGATCCTGAAAAACTCTTTTACAAAGGTGATAAAAACAGAGGGGGAGTTCAGAAGCCTGCTCTCTCTTTCTCTCTTTTTTCTTTTTTTTTTTTTCTGCAAAGACCCTGTATACCTTTGAAACTTTTCTAAAAGCATTGGTAAGCAGCTCAGGCTTCTGCAGGGCTGACAGAGTGGGTCAGAACACAGCTAATGGAAGTGATTAGTGGGGGACAAGTTAATGGGAACAGCTAACACAGAGAACTGCTATTGAGAACAGCCGATATGAAAAGCTAATAGAAGCAGCTAATGACAAGAACAGCTAGCGGGAACAAATAGCAGGGCTTTCACCCCTGGGAACAGCCAACCTGACAAATATGAATGAAAAGCAACAAGTGCTGCTTTTAGCAGGGAGAGTTAACCACTACCACAGTGAGTAAGCAGTGCACAGTTTCACCCTAACAATCCAGCAGCTTTGATCTGATGAGCTTCCCCCATGCAATAAAAGAACAAGAACTACTTTAAACTATCAACATTGCAGAATTTTGACAACAGGTCAACCTTCGCCGTGTTGGACTCTTTCTATACTTTGACAAGAAACTTCTGGGTAATCTACCTTAGGGCAGCAGTCACTCAGAGCTATCATGGATGAACTTCACCAGAACTACTGCAGCAGTACACACCAGGGTTGCCTACATTTTTTAAATTGACTGTTGATTCATATAAATTTCAAATTTTCTCTCCCAGTGGCAAATTTTGCCTGTCTTGTACAAATCCATTGCTTTGGTCAGGCAGCTTGTTTCCCTGGGCTGAGATGAGGTGGCTTAACCTGCTTGATGGTTAGGATGTGTAAAACAGCAATCAGAGTTAAAGCTTCCTTGTGAATTTTATTCCTTTCTTTCATTTTTCTCTTCTTTCACATAGAAGCAGAGTCCTAGTAGGAATATGATTAAATATTTGTAAATTTAATATCCAAATAAGGCATTTGGATAGAAAACATGTTAGGCGAGATGTATTACCTTGTAGCCTAAACAAGGTACTTCATAAAATCTGAAATTCAAATGCTTTTATTAAATCAAGGATGTAAGATGTTTCAAAATTGAATACTAAGCATAAGTTGCCAACTGTCAGTCAAACCTATCAGTGAACTCAGCTGTACTGGCTTAAAATTGCATGCTAACATAAACACACTCTTCAGCTGCTGTTAAAGGAAAATGAGAATTTAGCAAATGTTATAATCCTTTAGGGCAAGCCTGAATCTTCAAACTCAGATTGAAGACACAAAACTCTGACATGCCAGGATGAGCTCTGGAAAGGAGCTCTGCCTCTCAGGGTATGTCTTTTGTTCCAGTATAAATATGACTGCAACTCAGACACACAGAAATTATTTTTAAGCATAAGTACAGGTCCCAGGAACAGTGGAGCTATTACAGCAATCCCTCTCTGCACATCCGAGCAACTCTGAGTCAGTAATCTGCTCAAGCATTCTCCCTTTTATGTCCAGCTGGCCTTGGTGACCAGTCCTTTACATGTGGAATCTTCCCAACTCCACCATCCACAGCATTTTACTATTAGTGGAAAGTATCAATTCTGTCATCTTGCTCTCCTTGACACTCAGAACTACAATCCCATTGTGTCTGCAGAACAGATGTATCCTCACTTCTCTCTGATCTACTCGGCCATCATAGCAGAGATGACAGGAAAAATTTTGCACTTAATCACATTATAATGGAAAATATGATTGGATTACATGTTCCACATCTTCTTTCTCATGGAAAACAAAACCAGAGTTGAGGTTTATCGGAATACAGGGTCAGAACATGGACAGAGCACAGACACAGGATGACAGTAGTGTTCCTCGGTCCCATAATATAACCTCACTGTCTTTGGTACCTATAGACAAGAATTTGACAAATTATAGTAACAATTCAGTAATAGGTGGCTCATGTTAAAAAAAGCTTGGAAGTTAAGTAGTCCCTGAGGAAATCCATCTTTACTTGACAGCAATACAAATATACAGAAAACAAAATACACCAAAAGCATGCAGTTCTTGATATTAAACTTCAGTGGAAATCTGAAGTCACTTACATGTCTGAAGGGTTTTAATGGGTGAAAAAAGAAGACTGGCCACCACCTGGACTCTACTCCGTTCACCACGACTCTCTGGGCTCGGCCATCCAGCCAGTTTTTTATCCAGCAAAGGGTGTTCCTGTCTAAGCCACGAGCCACTAGCCTTCCTAGGAGAATGCTGTGGGACATGGTGTCAAAGGCCTTGCTAAAGTCCAAGTAGATGACATCCAGCATTTTTGTTTTTAATCTGGTTTTATACAAGCAGAATGAAAAACACTAGTACAGAAAGGAGGATATATCAGGAGCCTTACTGGACAAAATTGAATGGAAAAAACATTTTTAGGAGTATTACATCATTATTCCCATTAATCCAGTAAAGCAGACATTGTTTATTTGCATGTTTTTTCAGCCTCAAAACTATGAGATAAATGCCTGACAAACAAAACTTATTTCTCATGTATCAATATTTTAAAATATTTAAATTAAGTCACGTCAATTAGGTTGAACAATTTTCAACAATCATCAACTTTGCAATTATCTTTTTTGGTAATAAAAGTAGAAATAAACATTTTATAAAAGTCTCTTTAACTTCATTGCTTTTCTCAGATGTATCAAATTCTATTGCGTCCTGAGTCTGACTGAAATGTCTGGAGGCCACAGGAATTCCACTCCTGGAATGTAGATGTCTCTTTCTAGTACCCATCAGTCAGTGCATAGGGTCAGCTGGAGTGACGTCTGTATTAACAAAGAACAAAACCAGGACTATTCCCATAAAAAACTACCTTAAAGAATTTGTGATATGGAATCACACCCAAATAGGAGCAATTACACAGACTTTTTAAGATTAGAGAAATTGCTGTGTTTGAAACATGCTCAAGTAGCAAGTAGGCCTTGATACAGAAGACTTTGCCACCAGGTAAGCTGCAGATAATCTGGAAGAAATGAGCTAACACAATTGTTCGTTACTCTCATAGTTGTGCATTACTCTGTGCTTCGCAATCCTACTTGAAAGCACATACCTCTGAAGACTTGCAGCCTTGTCAGAACTCACAAAAAAGCTTTTTTTCAGTTATAATACAGAGTTTAGCTATAAATCTTAAAACATTAAAACCAGCAAAAAAACCCCTATTTTTAATTTTAACTAGGACCAACTCTACCCTGTGATAGTTTATCCCTTGTTGACAAAGATCATATAAGTTCCCTGAATCAGTGTACAGACTTCACAAAATCTCAGTATATCTGAATTTGTTTTTGTACTCTACTTCTCCCACACAAAGAAAAAAAATCCATTAAGAATAATCTTTGTCCGTATTTCTTCATCCATAGTGAATGAAAAGAGCAAGACCTCTGAAAGTGTAGTATAGATAACTGCACAATTATCATGGACATGAATTAAGAAAATAAGAAACTCAGTTTATTTCTACGTGTAAACTCTGACTCCAGTTATCAATAGAAAAGCATTTGTTTGTTGAAGACTAATATATTTATTTTTACTATGTAGGCATTCACATTTCCAGCAAATACACAGGCTGTAAATGTGGCATCTTTGGAAAATCCCATCCAACATCCAACAATAACATCCAACAATAAGAGATCCAGTTCTGGCCAATAAGATAATGGCTTAATTATAAACTAATTGTTTATATGTTGCTTACATATGATACATTCATTCCTTAATAGGAATGAAAAGATTTACTTTTTACATGCTAAGAAATACTTGCAAGGCTAAATGCTGCTCAATTATTAATATTCATCTGTATTTTTATTTTCCATTAATACATAAGCCCAGTACTCTCCCAGGACACCACACTATATGACTTGTTTAAATGTAGGTCATACGCCACCAAAATATGTTTGAAATAAACAGTACTAAAAGGAATTTAAAATAGTACTTCTTATCCCTAAGGGTAATAAAAAGCATAATGTGAATTAAAATCAGAAGGCACTCAACTTTACATTATTCCTCTTCCTCAATCAAGCTGTCGCTGGCTGGTCTCCATTCCCCATCCCGCCTTAGCTGGGACCCTGCTCTGTTCTGGAGCTCTCTTCCCCTTTTCTGAGCACCAAGAACTTGCTGTATCTTACAAAAACTCCCAGGAATGTCAGGATTTTTCAGGATTGACCCCTACATGGTGTTTTAAACAATTATGGCAGGAGCATACTAACAATTATTGCTGGTTTAGCATTTTAAATATTTCCGTCTCTATGAACAGAATGAGGCTCATTTCTGATTCTGCCCCTCCCTTCCACTCCATCCCCCTCCCTGGACAAAATTTACATATGAATTTTGCTGGAGTAAGGACCTCACAAGGCACTTTCTGAACATTTATGCTTTGTACTGGCTTTTCCTCCATTAGAGAGTCTCCAAATTCCCATTGACTTTAATGAGAGCTCAGTAGGCAGATAAATCTGAGAAGGGTTATGCTTTGGGGAATTTCTGTCCCACTCTTGTAAAATTATTATCAAAATGGCTTTTCATGTATTGTAGTAATAATATTGTGATAGCACCAAAAATTCTGCTTGGAGACATTCACTGTGTTTATAATGTTTTTGTTCTTTTTTGTTCTATTTTTTCCAGTTCCAAATTCTGACAAAGTTTGGGGGTTTTGCTTCTTTTTTTTTTTTTTTTTTTTGGTCAGGCTTTCAAACATAATAGTAATGAGAGGAGCAAAAGTGCCTTCAAAGTTGTAGTCCTTTACTCCAAAGTGTTCACCTGCTGTTAATACATTATTTGTTTTTTCATTCTAAAAATGAGAAAATTGCAGAGTTATTTTCCCTATGATTTCATGCAAGTCTAAGGGACCAAGACCATCTCCTTTATGTTCCAACTGTACAAACCATCTTCAGTACCAATGGTCATCTGAGCAGTAAAAGGGCTTTTTAGTGGTTTCTGAAGCATCCTGGACATATTTCTAAGATGTAAGAAGTTTTGGCAGCTTCTTCCCGGAAATAATTTTTTTTTTAATGTGGAGACTTTGAGCAAAAAACCAGGTTTTGTTCCTCCAAGCTCAGTGATATGTTGTTTGGGGCTTTTTACTGGTAATTTAGGCCTTGATCATACAAGTCACATCTAGGTATAGCCGCCTTTGCCTTCAGCAAATCCTTCAGAATCCAAAAGGGTCTAGAATAAGTGGAGGGGACAGCTGACACAGAGTCACTTTCCATCCGAGTGACAAAATCATCGAGAAGTTGTACCAAGTCTGTAACTCGGTGATTTCCTTACTCTCAGCTTACTCTGAGGAGCAGAGCCCAGTGCTCCTACAGCACGTAAAGAACCACAGTAGCCCAGAACTTTAGTATTATTTAACTGGAAATAGTCTCTGAACTTTAATTTTCAGGCCATTTGTAAACTTTTTATTCTGAATTGAAAGGTATGTTTAAAGTCAGTTACAGGAAGGGGAGGTAAGAGACAGCTGAGCAATGGCCAGTACACTGTAATGCATTTGCCATTCCTGACATTACTCAAAGTGCGAGGAGGTTTTCACTGCCCATTACAGGCAAGGGAAGCAAGTGCAAGGAAGCTGTTTCCTTCACAGCCTGTATTTCTGCTGTTTAATTGTTGAATGTGGAGCCTCCTCACCTAACCTCTGTGCTCCTCCCCTGAGAAAACCTGCCATCAGATGATGAACCAGAAGAAATATGGGTGATTGCTCTGCTCCCATTAAAAAAAAAAAAAAAAAAAAAAAAAAGGGGGGGAAGAAAGAAAAAAAAGCACTAGGCTGGTATCAAGGGACCTTACTAGGATACTTCAGAGAATATTTTCTGTAGAAGCCAACTGACCATCCATCTCCCTTTTTAACTAGTGTCAAGGCTGGTTTACTTGATGATGATTTGATGCCCAGCAATTGCTCCCCCTTGCCCACTGAAAATGAGTGATGACAGGGGAACAGCCGTCAAATAGAACAAGCTGAGATATTGTAGCAGGAAGCTTAGCAGAGCTGAGTCCTGAAAAAAGAGCCATTATAAAAGGATGAAGTTCTGGAAAACAACTGTTTTACAGTCTACTTTGTGGAGAATTTTTTTTTCCAGATTTGTAAGATATGTTTATCTTGATAAATCATTCCTGTAGCATAAAACAAAACAAAACAAAAAAAGCATGTCTTCTACTTGGAACAAACAGCTCAGCAAGGATTTATATAGAATTTCTTAGCTCTGTTTCTCCTGGGTTCAGATGAATTCTGGTATCGGCACAAGTTGGAAAGAAATAGAGCCACTGCCTTTTCTCAAGCACCAGCTGCTCAGTGGGGATATGTGAAACTAAAGAGCCTAGAGAGGTGCTGTACTTGACAGTTAGCAATGTTTATACAGCTATATTTATAATGGTACTCCAGCATCCTCAGCTCTGGACATCAGGACACCCTTTCCCAAGTGCTCAATAATAACAGACAATACCTGAGACACATCACAAAGTCACTGGATGCTCCCACCTAAAGTATACATTTGCAGAGATACAGAAGAACAATGGCAAAACAAGAAAAATATCATAGTGCAAAAGTACTATAGCATTAATTTATAAAGTACCTTCACCTTCAAAGAACTTGTAAAATATGCATGTTTCACATAATACTGGCAAAATTTCTATGCAAATATGTACATTCAAAAGCTGCATGTTGTGGCATTCCTCAGGGGTCAGTACTGGGA
>NW_010136221.1:0-1479 GCF_000699245.1 Pterocles gutturalis | reverse complement strand
ATCCTGTCACCATGTCCTCGTCCCGTGCCGGGCTGGCTGCAGCGGTGGTTCTGCAGGAACCCAAAACAGAGAGCATCGGCTCTCCAAGGCATTGCTGATGTGAGGTCAAGCCTGGCAGAGACCCTTCCTGGGCTCCGCAGAGTCTTTCCAGAGTCTTGGCCATGGAGAGGCCGTGGGAGCAATTTAAGTCACCTTCCAGCACACCCACAGGTCACCGCCAGTCCCCCCTCCCCTGCCTCCTCCCTGGGGAGTCACTTGAGTAGCCAGCCTGTCTCTGCCAAAGATGCTCAGTGTAACCATTGGGATCCCAGCGGAGGGCGAGTTGGGGATGTTTTTCCCTACTGCTCATCTCTGCAATTCCAGCCTGAACCTATCCTGGTCCCTCCTGCTGCCACCTTGCCTGCCTGGGTTTGGTCCCTGGGGTCCCCACGGGAGCAGGAACGCCCACCGTGCCCCCACCACAACGCTCTCCCGGGAGCAGCCTGGCCGTTAGGGACAGGGAATTGTCTGACATCACTAAATCAACGCAAGCCCAGCCAGCCAGGCGGGCACGGCACAGACCAGTTAAGCCATTCACCACCATGCCCAAGACCGTGCTGGCAAAGTCATCCCAGGGACAGAACCATGACCACCCAGCTGCCCCACTGACACACTCCCTGGGGGACAGCAGGTCCCATGGAGCAAGGATGGGATGCTGCTTGGGAAGAGGGGTTCTTGCAAACCCCAAACCCCTGGTGCTGGCGCTTTGCGGAGCAGGATCCGGCCATGCTCGTGGGCTCTCCCACCAGTGCTCCAGCACCACGTCTCCGGAGGTGGCCAGAGCCAGAGGGACAGAGGTGGTGGGGGGCTGGGGAGGGCAGGAGCTGCGGGTCGGCTGGGCTTGGGCATGTCTCCCCTCCATCCTGGGACCGCGGCGGCTGTAAAGCCCAGTCTGAGATTGGGACTGGAACGAATGGGTTGGTTTTGGCTGAGCCTCAGCTGGAAATGTGCCCACACTGTGAAACCAACCCGTCTGCGGAAACGTGGTGGTCAGCCCGGCTCGGGGACCTCCGGCACCAAACCACCCCCTGCCCACGCACCTCCTGGGGCACAACGGGGTGGTTTGGGCAGGATGGGGAGGCCTGGCCGTGCTGGGGGGGCTGGCTGGGATGAGCCCTGCTGGGACCCTTCCTTTCCAACCCAGGAGTGTTTCTAGTGCTCCCAAGGGAGGCGCAAGGACCCCCTGCCCAGGCATCACGGTCCCTTCTCCATGCACCCCGGGGACATCTCTGCACGTTTGAACTCCAGGCGAGCGGGTTTTGCGTGGCTGCGTTTTAGTGATGGGGAATACTCCCGGGCACATCCCACAGCGGGAGGGAGCGGGGCAGAAGTGCCGTCCCCCAGCCGCCCTTTGCCGTGTGCCGCGTCTTGGTGCTGCGGGACGGGGGGGCAGGTGGATGCGGGACCACCTGCAGCACTGGGATGGGGGGGCCCGGAACC
>NW_010136220.1:0-69184 GCF_000699245.1 Pterocles gutturalis | reverse complement strand
CTAAAGTCCAAGTAGATGACATCCATGGCGTTTCCCTCCTCCACTAGGCGGGTCACCTGGTCATAGAAGGAGATCAGGTTGGTCAAGCATGACCTTCCTTTCAATGAACCCATGCTGGCTGGGCTTGATCCCCTGGTTGTCCTGTACACGCCGTGTGGGCACACTCAGGATGAGCCGTTCCATAACCTTCCCCAGTACCGAGGTCAGGCTGACAGGCCTGTAGTTCCCTGGGACCTCCTTACGGCCCTTCTTGTAGATGGGCGTCACATCAGCAAGTTTCCAGTCTTCTTGGACCTCCCCTGTTAGCCAGGACTGTTGATAAATGATGGAGAGTGGCTTGGCAAGCTCCCCTGCCAGCTCCCTCAGTACTCTCAGGTGGATCCCATCTGGCCCCATAGACTTGTGTGTGTCCGGGTGGCGTAGCAGGTCATTAACTGCTTCCTCCTGGATTGTGGGAAGGTTATTCTGCTCTTTGTCCCTGCCTGCCAGATCAGGGAGTTGAATACCCTGAGGATAACTAGTCTGACTATTGAAGACTGATGCAAAGAAGGCATTAAGCACCTCAGCCTTTTCCTCGTGATGAGAGAAAAATAGTACTTCTCTGGAGTACAAGTCACATATTTAGCGGTTTCTCTACACAGAAATTGTAGTCCATTAATCATGTCAGAATACCTCATTCAGTTTAGGTCTTTATGTCTAGCAAACCATTTACCTTAAAGTAAAGATCTGTAAGCACCTTTTTTATGTTTGAGGGAATGAAGTGTTTCAATTTCAGAATAATCCATTATATTTTTTTGAAAAACATCATCCTGAATTAAAGCTAAACCTAAAATTAATTTTTTTTCCAAATCAAAATTCTCCAGTATTTCCTTTAAAAATAGGAAACAGTAGAAACAATTTGATGTTTTTGAAAGGAAATAAGTTTCTTAGGCTTGCTAGGTTCTGTGGCTTCCCACAGGCTGAGCTGGCAAGGCAGTGAAGAGCCTGGGATCTGGGAGGCACTGGAAATGTGGTGAATGTCCTCAAGATTTGGGAGACAGAATTTCAGAGTTGCCTCTTGGGCAGGCTGTTGGGAAATGCGTGAAAGCCATCAGTCTTCAAGATCGAGGGTTTAGTGGGCTGAAAGGAGTCCAGACCCTACAAATTTTTAGAATTACACAATTCAGTTAAGCACATCAGCAAGGAGTGAGGACAATGTATTGGTAGGGAATCTGTGAGAAGGGCATGATTAATCTCCGTAGATATTACCGTACCTCCTTCTCCTGCGTAGGAGGAGAACCCCACTGCAGAGTCTGGCAATTTGGTGAAATATTTCAGGTATGATAGTGGTCTTTATAAAGGCTCCTAATGCAGTCAGGTGGAAGTTGGTGGGGCTCAAGGTGTGAATGCCATTGCAAGTAAGTATGCAGAAAATGTAGACTTGTCAAAATTCTCCCTCAAAAAGGTCAAACTTTTGTTAGGATGACCCCTCTCTGGTCAAAGTGTGGATGCTCTGTGTCACACCATCCTGGGGGTTTGACGAAGAGCACCGTCATCCCTTTCTGCCCATGTGTTTTAGTTTGCTTCAACTGGAAATAAGTATGTAGGAAGTGGAAACAAGAGGTGGAGTCATCCTAACAGCCTGGCTGGACACCCAGATCAAGGATCTGTAAAATGCACCACAGAGCCCCACAGCTTACATGTACCCCAGAGGAATTTTGCATTCATTTCAACAGGACAGAGATTTCACTCTGGAATTTATAAAGTTGTTATGTACAAAAACTGTTCCCCCCCGGGAGAAATTTAAGGGACAATTGTGGTACTTTGGACCTTTCTCTGAAAATATCGCATCATTGATTGTGTCAGCAATATGCCTTGAAAGAGTTTCCAACTCCTGTACCAAAATAAGATCTTTCCTGGTGATTCCTTACTAGCAAGAATATGTCTCCTTTAATCTCTTCAGTTTTCTTTGTCTTTGATAGTGCCAGACAACGGAATTTACCACATTCATGTGGCCATGATGTGACCTGGAATTTCTTGCTATTAATTTAAGATTTCCCAGAAGTCAAAGACTCTCCAGTTGTGAACATAACAAAAAATTAACACAACTGTGGAAAAGTAATCTCAATAAAGTAGGCTGAAAATAAAGCCTGTGTTTATTTATGTTATAAACCCACCCTTATTCATTCAGTTTAAGCTTTCAGAGGAGGGAAGCTTCCAAAGCTGAGGTGCTCTAGTTTGCCATTTGAGCCCAAAGGGGATGTTTCACTTGAAGTTATAAGCCTAACAATATTGGAAGTGCTGGAAGAGCCTTAACAATAACCTACCTAAATTGCTATTACATTCTCTAAAGAGTATTTTGTTCTTTTAGACCCTCTATATAAGAGACACTAGTGGAAAGAACTTTTCAATCATTTTATTTCCCTGTCCTCGATGCTTCATCCTTCTCTGGAGTGCTCTGAAAATACTGGTCTTAAACGGAAGGGCACATCAGAGTGCTCTGTTAATCTTTCTGTTGTTCAGTTTTTCTGTTATGCCTTTTCCTGTCATCACAGTATTCCCAAATTTGACAAAAGCAGCATCATTCAGGACTACCTGATGTTCTGTGGATATGCTTGTATTTGGAGACATTCATACAAATTAAAGATCTTCTGGGAAAATGTTCAAGTAATCAACGATGACAAACAGTAATAGTTGCCAGAATGACTCCACTGCAACAAAAACCACCTGTGATCACAGTACTACTGATTATTGTATATTATTTTTAAACTAATGACAGGTGCATTTTGCGTAAGAAAATCATGCCTGTGGTCAGTGCCTGGAAGTGTTTATACAAAAGGGATGTTCGCTTGTGTTGTGTAGAGAATGCCCTACTTTACATGCATGATCTTTCATTGGCACCTTAAACATTTACCCAAAAAAAAAAAAAGTGGGGAAACTCCCACTGAAGTCAGTGAAACACATGCTCAAGTGCTTGTTGGGCACAGACCTTCCATGAGATTTGTACTAGGATCGTTTAAAATTTTTACCTACCCAATAGCTGCTTGTTTTGGGTCCTGGGGTTTTTGCCCCAGCGTTAAATTCTTTAGGCCCTTAATCTGACCATGATCTCTGCATCCTATCATGAAACAGTCACCTCCCTGATATAGAACAAGTCCAAGCAACAGTAAAAGAAAATGTCATAAATATTAACATGATGGTGTTTTATCCCTGCACTTGTCACAACAGCAGATGAAAAGCAATGTGTTCCAACGATGAGCGCTTTTAAGAACCTGTCCACATCTGGGGCAAACAAGCAGAACAAGAACAGAATGTGCCCCAGAGGTGATGGGCTGCAGCAGCGCATGACCACCTCGGCCACCTCCCTGAAAAATAGTGAATGGGAAGGGAAGGACTGTGACTGTCAACAACCAAAGCTAGCAAATGCTTGTTAACTACTGCCTGCGCAAAATGAACAAGAAATGAGTCAGCCAATACATCACCAGGTGGCTTTGGAGGTGTCTTTGATTCTCCTTTTGTGTGCACTCTTTTATTCTTGGGAAAGGTCCTGGTTTGGTAACAGTCAATAAACATGAAATTAAGAAACTTTTTTTTTTTTCTTAAACAACTTCAAACCTGGTCTGATGACATTTTTTGTTTCTCTGAAGACAACATGGAAGTATTATGGTCTATCCTAAATTAATTGATGTGTTATTTTTTGGCAAGACCACTCATTATTTGCCAGGAATTAGACACATTGAATGTTTCAGCAGCCTAACAAGTGAAGTAACAAATGCATAATGGAAGACTTGCAAAACTGGTTTCGTATCCCTTTTGACGTTAATCATGTCAACAACAAATGTTTGACTGTATTCGGTCTAGACCAAATCCTTAGCTGTAGTGCATGTAGTTGAGACGAATGGGAAGGATAACAGTAGATTTGATTAATCCATTGGTTCTTTGTTTACCTGAAAGTCCAGACTTTTGAAGAACTTAATGCAGGCTTGAGCCTTTAAGCTATACTTTGAAGATGTTCAGAGAGCTATCTGACAATCTCTTCCTGAGGAACACTTAATGATGCCCATAGGTCAGAGTACAACTGGTCAAATTTTTTCCAGTAATTGTTTTCCTGATGGTTTTCTTGGTAAAGGATGTTGATTACACTGTGTTGAAATGCTTTTAAGTGTTAATTTCAACAATATTTGGATTAAAGAACACTGAAAGACAGAACTGTGATAATGAACTGTTCTGGTTTGGCAGTCCCACCACTGACCATTTTGATTTTTTGTTTCAGACTGATTTTGTTAAACATTCATTTTAATAAAATATTTAATATGGGCTGAAACAATGAATGTCATAATGAAATACTCAAAAAAATTTAAAAAATAATCTTTATTGACCCCAAGTACTTTTTGAAAAAAAAGTATTTATGAAAGGTCTCTTAGAAATCTCAGTGGCCAGTTAGGTTATTGTGATTAAGGACTAGTTTCTGCAACCAACAGTACACAGGAGGATGATGCAGATGACATTTACTCCCATTCATAGCCCAGACCAAATGACCTGATCAGTGCTGGTGGTAAGCATGGATGAAGCAGGGAGCTGCACAGGTCAGCAAACCTCCATGTAGCCATAAAATGGGTATAACCCTGCAAGTGACATAAAATGTTCAGCTGGTTTCTTCTGACACCACTTGAGGGGGAGCTTCTGTGCTGCCAGCACTCTTTCTGCTGTGTCCCTACTAATCCCAGAAGCAGCAAGTCAGGTCCTCTCACTGTCATCTCTTCTCTGCCTCTTTGACATACCCAAGGGAACAGCCTTGTCCTGCGTTGGCTTTTCATCTGGGAGTGGCCAAATCCAGGGCTTTGCTACTGAGGAGCAATGTGTTAACTCAGGGATCATCTACCTTAAACCTTCTGTCTTGGTCAAGCAGCTGTTCTTCCATGTTTAGCACACATCCAGAGCTCATGTGTTTGGATTTAAAGCCAGATATTTCAGCTGTGCAGCTTCTGCGCTGCTTGTGTCTTTCAGGAAAAATTACACTTTGTGCTGGACTTACCATATTTTTATACACAAAAGATTTTGAAATCATAGAGGTATTCATAAAATAGCAATTCCAGTGTCTGCCCAACTTTGCAGCTCTTTTAACTGCAAGTGTTAGGTTAGCTATCCCTTGTTGGATGTTTCTTACTTCTGAGTCAAAACAACAACCCCATGGCTGATTCCCTGCTATTAGAAACAGCAGATAGAAAAGATACATTGAATAGTGATTTATCTCATCAGTTTCCTGGTGCTTAATATTTTCTCTGCCATTTAATTTTTATTATGGTCTTTGGCATCATTGATTAGGCAAACTATCACATATTCATGCAGATCGCCTGTTATATATATATTAAAAACCACAAAAAAGCCTTTCTGTAGAGGAAGACTGCACACTATGTACATGTATTTAGGGCATTGAGAAGTTTCAAGGGACTTCTGGATGTTCTGCTACCCTGAATCAAACAGGGCTATGAGATAAACATCTCACTCAGCACCTGTCTGGTATATATTTTTCAATTAAGTATATATCTGTCAGTGCTCCCAGCCCTTTTCTGAGTCTCATGGTAGTTTCAATGTCCAAGCTCTTCTCATCTTTATATCTCCAGAAAGTCTCATTCTCCAATTTCCTGCTCCTTTCTCCTTAGCAATGTGAGAAGCAGAGGAGCATCTGGTTGGGAAAAAAAGAGAGCTCGGTACTCTTGCTGTATTTCTTTGGAACTGCATTAAAATGTCATAGTGGTGTATGTGTAATAAATACCCTCAGATGATCTGCCAGTTACATAAAGACTTATTTTGCAGAATAGGAACTGTTAAGGGCTTCTGGCAATCTGGAGTTGAAGTAACTTTTGTAAAAATGCCATACCTTATACTTAAGCACCTGGAAAGTTTGAGAAAACTTTATGTGTTGTAGTTTCCACTTTGTTAACTATGGACAATGAAGACTGATTATTCTTTATTGTTGCACAGTGTTATAACGTGAAGTAATGCTATTTCTTTTTTCTCTTATTCTGTAAACTGAAGGTAAAGTTTTGGCTTGTTTGCAAACATTTTGATACAGAATTTTGGATTTTAGAGATAACAGCCTTTAGATCCAGAACTGCTTAGACATCATGATGAAAGGCACCTTTGATATAAGATTTTTGAGATAATGCAGTCTGCAATTTTTTCCAGAGGATGAACTTGTATTTCCCGTTTTAAAACACTATGGTTTGGAAACTGCCAGCTAGACAGACAGATTTATGTTGCTATTAGGTGTTTCAGTTTTCTGTGGCTTAATGGTATTATTTTTATTTTTTTCTTTAGAGAGGCACTTTATCGTTTTCTCTTGCATTTCCCATAAATGTGTGTACAGGTATTGGATCGAGAAAAATAATCAAGGACTTCAGGACATGTTTGGTGTTTGTTTGAACTGACATTGATAGCTCCTGCTTTTTCTTGTCTCTTGTTATTTAAATAACATTTGGAGGTATTCTTTGCTTAATAACAAATACTCCTACTTTCAAAGTGGCAGAAGAATGTCATGCAGAGAAAAATTCTTTCCCTTGTTTGAGTTCTATACTCAACTTCCATCAGGACAGATTGTAGCCAAAAATAAATGTGGATTTCTCTTTTCTTAAAAGCTTAAATATTTTAACATACTAACTTTAAAAGAAAGCTGCTTAAAAGTCTCCCTCTATCGCGTTAACCATGCTTGTGTTTTCACCAGATTTTATAAAAAGGACAAAATGGTGGGGTTTTTAAACAATATTTTCCACAAACTTTCGAAATTTTGGGCTGTCCTCATAGGCCATTCATGTGTGCAGACTTCATGCCTGCTGACAGAGACCATGCAACCACTGGAAGTCATTACCTGTTGGTAAACTGAGAAAAACCAGTAATAGTAAAAACGCATAAACTGTATTACAGAAGAATAAATTCAGTGCCTGTGTATTCACTGAACATGTCACATTTTTGGTTTACGCATGTCACCTGGGAGATCAGTTTAGTACAAGGGAAGTATTAACGTAATGAGAAAGCAGATCATAGTCTGTGGATCGTCACATGTCACTGCAGCCTTTTGAATGTGTCCCTGGATGTATCTGACTGGCATTGGTTTTGCAATTAGTGTCACAGATAAGGACACACAATTGCAACATCTGCAGGAGGGACACTGCATTTTTTTTGCAGTTCTGGTGGATGAAGAGTGTGATGGCATTTGGGGCTTTTGCTCTAATCATCAAAGCAGACCAAAGTAAACAGCCTCATTCCTATCCTGACTGGTGTCCCACCATCAGGACCTTTGCCCAGCTCTGTGTCTGAGGAGCTCGCCAGTCTGGTTGAGTCGCTCAGAAACCTCTCTTCCCTTCTTTCGTTTTTTACGTGCCTGGTTTTGCACCGTCTGCAGCAGTATGATTAATATTCCGGCAGCATTTAATAAAATCTTGGTTTTGCTACTTCTTTGTGTCTTGTGACTGACATCTCTTCACTTCAAGGGTGATTTTCCTATTGGCAAGATGAGGACGTGTCAGACCAAGCATCACCTTCAGGAACAAGCAATATAAGTACTATAATGAGATGGATCTTTGTAGAGCCTGTAATTGGTGACAAGGCATGGCAGCTTCATATCAGACACAGGTGTACAACACAGGGCTTATTAATGAGGGTGAAACATCACAGTCGAGAGCCTTCCAGTCACTACTAGACAGAAGAGTGTAATATATTCTGCATGTTGTTACTATGCCCGGCGCTTCAAATTTGAATCACAAAACCTTTAGGTAGGCCAATTCATGCTAATCCAGGATGGGATCTTGCTTCCTCTTAGACGAACTATCAGCACCGTGGCCTACAATCCATCATTCTTGATCCCAGTTCTCATAGACAGCAGCAACAATCATCTCAACTTGAAGATCTGCTCACTTTAATTGGGTTAGTTTAGTAACCCTCCTTGTATTAAAGTCAGCTTGGAAAGGGATGTAATATTTTCAGTTATGAGGACCTAGAAACCAGCCATAGTAAGATTTGATTGTATATCAAGAAATAAGGTAATCATCACATTAAGAATTCTTCATGGAAATATATGTGGAACAAATAATGAAACAAAATTATTAACAAAGAAGTCTGCAAAGATACCTGCAAAGCAACAAGGAATCTAACTGAAAATCAGTTACTTAAATTGCTCTTTTTGGAAGAAGGACTTTGGTAATTTATTATTATTTGGTTTGTGTATTTTGAGTTTGTTTTTTGTGTGCTTTTAGTATTAGTTGGAAAAACACACTCCTGTTTGAACCAACAAAAAACATTCAAATGAATGAAATTCAGGTTAGATTTTTCCTGCTTTTAAATAGTAATAGATGACTGTTTAAATAATGTGATTTTTTTCCACAGTGGCATGTTTTAAGAAGAATTACACGTAAAAAGGGAGGTCCACCCTAAGTGTGCTGACACTGTAAGTTACATTGCTATTCATTTCTAGAAACAACCCTCCATGTATTACCTGGCATGAGCAAACTTCTGTGGAAACTACAATAGTATCATGAGGTTTGGTAAGAAAAACCATTAAAAGAAAGAACATCCGATTCCAAAACACCTTTTGGTGTCAGTCATGAAAATCTTTGTTAAAGATTTGTCTCTGCCTCAGCACAAACATTCTCAGAGCACGCTTTGCAAGAAGTCTATCTCCAGAGTGTTGTCAATTATATTTAAAACATTCAAATGTAAGTTTTTGATTGAAAACACTAGGGTGTTTGGTTTGTTTTGGTTGGTTTTGTTTTGAAGAAGCGATGTTGCTGAAGTGACACCACTTGTGCCATGAGCAGAAGAGGAGCCTGCCAGACAGCAAGCCACCACACTGAATTTCTAATGGTGACTAAATAACACCACAGGCTTAGCCTACAGATTTCTCTTCCTTTGCTGACACTGGCCTTTCACTCGCTAATTCAGAAGTATTACATCTGATGTCAATTTAATTTATTTGTGGACAGTTTCATGGACAAAGTACTGAATATCTTTCTTTGTTTAAAACACAAATTCACTCAAAGTAGTAGAAGATTTGCGTTTTCTTCTAGTTTAGCTTTCACTTAGCACTTTCCTTCAAGGCTAACACGTTCAGATTTAATACTATTTTGTGTGTGTTAGTGATTAAAATAATGATCAGGGAGCTCACAGTCCTTTAAGAGGCCAGATGTGGAAATGCATGTGGTAAATCCACATAATAAAAATCTCTTAGATCTTCTACTGGAAGCCAACTTTTTTTTTTTTTTTTTTTTTTAATTAGTATCTTAGGGTTTTGCTTTATTCTTCTGGTCATAGCCACATTCTTGTCGTCTGGCTCCTCTTATGCTTTTAGCTAATTCATGATCCTTACTCCCTGTAAGGTGTTTTTAATATCCAGCCAATGGCAGAAGTGCAAAGTGCGGTGGTCTAATGTGGCTTGGAATTTCTCATAAATTTTTAGAACAAAAACTGATTCTTTTAAATAAAATTTAAATTAAATAATTTATCAGTATTTTAATCAATTCCAATAGAATAACATCATTATCCTTTTACACAAAATAAGTAATCTCTTCTCATATCAAAAGCAGTAGAAATTTACTCATTGACTGTAAAGGACCTTGAGTAAAAAAAGTGTAATTTTCAGGGCTGAACCCACATTGAATGATTTTGAAGGAAACGTCAAAGATTCATAATTTATTTGTGATTTCTTGATGAAGTAAAGGGGTTATGTGTAGCCTTTGAAATAGAGTTGTTACTTTTACCTCTTTGAGCAGAGGTAGGGAGATACTAAGGTACCAACAAGAAGAGAAGGAACACAGCCACATCATGTTGTAGTAGGCATTATAGCCAATGTCTTCACAATTTTACAGGCATTCCTTACAGCATGGTTCTTGGGTTTTTTTTGTTATTATTCCTGGAGGCCTTTGAAGACCAAGTTCTTCTCCATCATGTCATATGGATATGGGATGAACAAAATGCGGATACGTACCAACCTCATGAAGAAATGAGAGAGGACTGTCAATCTACTTGATGCAAAGACCTTTACGTCGTGTCACAGAACACGGAAGAGCCACCGATGCCCAAAGAGAAAGGCAGAAGGGAATTTCTTGGGGAAAAATTATCCAGCTGTTCCTCAGACTGACCTGACAAACACTGCAGAAAAAATAAAAGCAATACAGCTATGAGCTGAAATAATTGTTTTTGCTGGTGGGCTCTAATTTGGCCAATTCTCATATTTTACCACTATGGCAAAAATGTCCTGGAATGAGAGCTTTAAGTTCTTGGCAGACCAAAGGGGAACCTGAATATCAACAGCAATCTTAACTTTGTTAAATAAGGACCACATTTACAAAAGTGCTTGTAACTGGGCAGTTTCTATAATGAAACCACTGGCCAGGTTTTCAAAGCATCTTAGCTCCCACTGTATGCCCAGCAGGCTTAGCTGGTTTGCGAAAATCTGGCAGCCATTGCTGCTCTTCACTGCTTCTGAAAATCAGTACTGGGATTAAAGGGCCATCTGTCTTGTTCCTTTCTTTTCAATTATAATTTGGAGTGGATTTTTCTGTTGTCTTGTTTTTATTCTTCTTCTTTTTCTTTTTTTTTTTTTTTTTGGGCATATCAGTAACTTAACTGAACTCTAGCTTTGTTTTAGAACAGGTTAAAACAGTCAGTGACTTTCAGTTTTTCTGAATCTGCTAGCACGTGATTGTTCACCTATAAAGGCAGACATTTTTATTTGCTAAATAACTTCTTAATAACAGCTGGTAATTCATAAGTGATGGGATAGGTTATGATCTTGCAGTTTGTTTTGTAGAGATGGTCTTTTGGATTTCATCTGAGTCTCACTGAAGGTTGACATAGCACTTACAAATGTTCACTTTTATAACTTCAATGCAAAACAAACCCCTGCATTTTTGAGGGATGGGAATTATTGCAAGAATACTGGTGTAAGGAGTTCTCTATTATGGTACAACGTCTATGGATCATAAGGATTCCTACAAATCTGTAACCTGAATGGTTTATAATTTTTTTTTTTTAACTTTTGTGTTACTCAGTAGAGTTATGGTGGATCAACCAGACATTTTACTAGTTGTATTTGCTCTTTTAGGTGTCGCTTGTTTTTCTTATCTGAAGAGTCAGGCATGTAGCATGGGAAACAGCTGCAGTACTACAACAGAAAATGTTTCTGTTACTGACAGCATGAATTAATTATTGACCATTTTGAAATGGAGAGGGGTTTTTCATACCTTATTAATTGCAAATTGACACTTGAGGGAGGATTCAAACAAAATGTAGGACTGCTTTTTTGTTCTGGGCTCGATGGTTTTTTCTTGTCTCTGTTCATTTTGTAGTTCCACTTCTGAATTTATGAACCAATCCAAAAGTCATTCATAGAGTAATTTACTCACCACAATTCTGTCAGCAGAAGGTGTTTGTTTGAACTGTTTGGACCATAACCTTCCTTTCTCAGCCATACTATCCATCAACAATCCACTTGTGCATGTTGGAAAACAGACTGTCCTATGAGTAAAGAACCCCCTTCCCCAGCAATGCAGAAATGAGCATAAAACCAACTGATTTAGGACAACTTGTCATCTTTTTTTTTTTTTTTTTTCACACGTGCTTCCCCTGCAATAGAAAATACACTATGGTAATCTAGAGACATGAGAGGAAGAACCAGAAGAAATAGATTAAAATTTTGCAAAAAACCCCTAACTCAGGTTTAAATGCCCAGGAGATTTTTCCATTTTATTTATTTATGCTTTAGATGAGTAGGTGCAAGATAGGAACAATAAAAAGATGCTACTTTTATATCATTGTAGCTTTTCTCATGTCAAATTATGCCTGTAAAATTCTACTCAGTGCCTGCAACAGGCTAAAGTGCAGAATATAGAGCTTTGGGAATTAGGAGAGAGAGTGCCACTTTTACTTTTTCCCATCCAGGACAGTTTTTAACTGTTTCCTCCCCTGGTAGCAGCGGTGACTGGCCAGGTAGGACATATTTCTCTCAGAGTGGTTTCCACTGGCTTTCTCCAGGCACTAGTGAAGGTGTGTCTGGCTGGAGAAAATGACCCTGATAAAGGGCTTTAACCACTGGGTGGCTGAATAAAGGGCTTAAATTTCTTGGAAAAAAAAGAGGAAGCCTCCTGGTAGCTACTAAGTATTAAAATCAGAGAATATTCAATGTAGTAGGTTCCTAAACATCTTCTTTGTGTGTACTGTATCTCACATGGGGGCACATAAGCCTCCCTGTCTCCTTATCTTGAGAGCTTAGCCATATGATATTCAGATTGCAGAATCCTCCTTCGAGACCAGAAATTGGATATTGCAATACTTAGCACTGAGACATTTGCGTATGGGGGAGGGAATGGGCGATATCTTTTTGGTTGCTTTTTAAAAAAAACAAAACAAAACAGAACAAAACCCAAACAAAACCAAGTCTTAAATCACATAACCACTACTTGAAAGCAGATGAACCAAATCTTGTGAAATTCTCAGCTCTTGGCTGTTATGTTATGTTCTGAGATTTGATATAGAGGGTCTTCTGTCAACAAATTTATCATATCCATCACTGACTGTAACCAGGGGATTAGAACTTTGAAATAAAACTTTTCCCACTGCCTCGCCTTCTTCTACACACAGACACATTCTTGTGCCTTTTTAGGAATAGAAATAAGATCAAGACAAGCAGTAGGAAGCAAACTCAGGATGGAGCTTTGTTCATTTATGTGAAATAAAAATCTGACCTATGTTTCCAATTGCTGGAATTTAGGTGAAAGTTTTTCCACCTTTAACTAACAGTTATGGAAAAAAAAAAAAGCTCAGATAGCTATAGAGCTGCCAAGAATCTAGGTAAATTACAAATCATGTAGAACAAGCTCAAGTTTCAAACTCCTGTTGGATTGAGCAGGAATTAATGATCCTAGAATCATAGAATCATAGAATCATTAAGGCTGGAAAAGACCTCAGGGATCATCAAGTTCAACCGTCAACCCATGATGTTTTCCTGGATACACTCTCCTTCCTTTAAATTCTTCTGTCTGTTCCTAGTGCCTTAATAAAAATCTCTTGGTACTCAAAATTGAAATTTTTGTGCAGACCTGACAGTTCAGATGAAATGGTGAACCTTGGTTACTGTTTTTCTTCACCCTTTTTAAATCCTGTAATTCGCTTATCAGGGTAGGAAAGGAAGCGGGGAGCGGCCAAGCCGGCAGGAACTGCCCAACACGGCTTCCAGAGGGGTTCTGCTGCAATAGGAAGGAGGGAATATGGAGACAGCAGAAAAAAAAGATCTTATTCTTCCTGCCTGAAGAAAAAAAAATAGATATCATAGATCATAGAATTATGGAATGGTTTGGATTGGAAAGGATCTTAAAGACCATCGAGTTCCAACCCCGCTGCCATGGGCGGGGATGCCTCCCACTAGCCCAGGTTGCTCAAAGCCTCATCAAGCCTGGCCTTGAACCCCTCCAGGGATGGGGCATCCACAGCTTCTCTGGAAGGTACAATTAGGAAAGGCCACTCTGAAGGGCAGTGCTAAAAATCTGTGTGTGAACAGGGTTCACCCATCTTCTTTTTGGAGGTCCAAACCCTTGGGAGATGGGCAAGCTCTCTCTCGTGCTTGGGAGAAGCAAGCCAGGAGCAGGACTTTAATTAAATGGGGTTTTCAGAGAGTCTGAATCACAGGTCAGTAACTATCCTTGTGCAACTGGTTTCTTTGTAGGAGCAAATGTGAAACAACGTGTTCTGTGATGAAAAACCTGTCAATGGCTGGCTTTTACTGTTCAACACGGTCAGTTCAACAGGTGAGGAAGGTGGGTTTTTTGGTCTGTCTAGTCAGATTTCTTTGTCTTAGCACTGACTTTTGGAACCATAAAAATGTTTAAAATACTATTTATTTCATTCCTATCTGCTAGCTGGTTTCTGAAGGAAGCTCATGTGATGGGAAGAAAGACTAGTATGAGAGAAAAATAAAAGTTTTGTGGATACAAATCAAAAAATAAAGAAAATTCAGATGACCTTTTTTTTATATACACAGAAAAGGAGGTGTTCTGGCTTGTTTCTAAACAAATAGGGGGCTGAAATTGCTGGTTTAAGCTCAGGACTAACTGAAGCCAAATCCAGGCAACATCAGTTTACCCTTTTCAGCCCTGACAGAATTACTGTCCTTCAATATGATTGGAAACCCACATTTTAGATTACTTAATTTTCTTCTGAAACTGTACTGAACACATCCAGCTTTTCCACAAGTTTATTTTCATTATTTTAAAATCTGCACAAAGTACCTCATCACAGATTGCCATGCTTTGTTGAGAAAACAGTGTTGCTGTCTGTTACAAATGGCTAAATAATATTCTGAAAAAAAATTTGAAAAAAAATATTTTAGAGGTTTCACAAAGCTAAGACACACCCTTAAATATGGTTTAGCAATTACAAAACAAAAAAAACCATTTGCTGCTTTTCACACCTGCCCCCTCTCTCCCACCCCCCGAAGAAGAAACTTAGAGATACATTGAATTAGTAAATCAAGAACCTGGTAAATGAACAGGGGCGAGGTCCCACTGAATCCTGCCTCAATATAGGCAATGTTCAGTTAGTCAGGCACTTGACTAGAGCAGGACACAGTTTAACCAAGCTTTGCACAGCTTAATACTGTCTCTTGGATCTATGAAAAAAAAAATACATTTTTGTAGATTTTTACCACCACTATGAAGCTGTGTCTAAACACAATGTACTGGAGGACAGATTTACACCTCAAACTCGACCTCCTTGTGTGTGCTGATCTATGGAGAACCCCCCTCTGCCCCAGCCTCTTGTATTCCTGACTGGCACTTGTCAGGTAGCTCCCAGCACCGACAGAAAGGTCTGTTGCAACTTTTGGCAGGAAAACTCTTGTTGTGAGAGTATTCTGCATTTGGTCTGAAAAGTTCTGATGAGTTTGCTTATTGTGGCATAGTTATAGCAATAGAAACTTTGCAGGTTTGTGCTTACCTTAGAGCTTGTGGGGATTTTTTTGCATTTTTTAAATGGACTGTCACGTTCATGTTTTGGCGGTGCTAGAGAAGTGCAGAGATTTCAGCTAACTTTCATGAAAAGACTGCACTGAGTTGAAGGTTGCATATGCCTCTTGTACCTCTAACTTCCCATGTAATTTTTATGCAGTTTCTTAAGCTGCCCCTTTCATGCACAGTTCAACACTCTCACCTAATACAATTTTGGTGAACACAATCTAACTGAACCAGTTCCTTGCAGCAGAGGAAGTTCACAGTTGATGTTGGAAACCCTCTCTGCTATGATCTTTTTTCCTCTATTAGCTTCCATTTTAATCCCATGTGTAGTTTTCAAACCAAAAGAGTTTCATAAATATTTTACTATTCACACTCCTAAAAGGAAAAAAAAAAAAACAAAACAAAAAACAAACAAAAAAAACCCAAAAACCAACTCTCTGGAAAGATCAAGTGTCAAATCTATGTTTTGAATGTGGTATAATACTGTTTGAACTAGTGCAAAGATGGAGGTAAAGTTTAGGGTGGTGTAAAACAGCAGGACCACGGGCTGGAATAAAACCATCCCAATATGTATGAGGAGCCATGAAGGAACATGATGGAGCTTGCAAATCACATGTTCTGGACAGGGAAGCAGAAGGAGAGCAAGTAGAGCAGTTGTACCAAGACCTTGAAGTATTTTCCAGCATGGATGGGTAAGGACAGAGGTGGAGGCTGGCAGTAAGCATGCACCTTACACCATCTTTCTGGTACCTGGAATGGAGTAGCCAATGTAAGCTGCTGCCTCCATAGGGTCAGTCTCCTGAGGCAACAAAAAGAGTGGCAAAATTATTAACAGTAGTTAACTACAGCTTATCTAAATGTTTCTTAGCACATTTTTTTCTCCAAATATTGCAAACGCATTAATTCCCAAACTTACTTAGCTGCTAAGAGGAGAAATGTTTTTGAGCTGAGTAAACGCATAGAAGCAGTGCTAGTCAAGAATATGGAATCAGGATAAAGTTTAAGGATCTGTAAGTCAGCAAGGATCTAGCATTTTTCTGACACTGGAGAAATCTTTCCCCTTCTTTTCTGGTGATTTTCAGGCCTTTGTGGTTTCCCAAATCAAAGTTTATGGCCCTGGGCTTAGAAAATAAGCTCTCTAAGAAATCTAGTTAACTATGGACACAGTGCTGCCTATACATCATCTATGATAACTTTAGAATTGTCGCTACATGAATATTCTGAATATGAAGGCACATATTTTATTACGCTTTGCAAAACAGATAATTACTACCATACTTAGGAATAAAAGGGGAAGGAACAGCTATTAATGGTGTAATGATTTACAGCCCAGCTTTGCTTCCAGACAAGAAGACTCCAAAATTGCATGACTACTCATTAAAACTTGCAAGTTCATTAAAGACATGGTAAGATTTCTGAAGGTCTTATTGAAAGCCTCCTAAGACTGACTGAAAGACTCCTAAGGTCCAAACTTCAATGGGAATTAGGTATATAAAATTCTTAGGCACTTTGGGAAATCCCATAGGGGCCCATATAGAAAACAGATAAATACTTTAGACAACTAAATGCATTGAAACAAACAAAAGCCCATGGTTCATAGCTGCTTAATGTCATTGTGGGCTTCCCTGTTTGAATTAAAAATTCTTTCAGGCCCAATACCTCTTTGTTGGCACATCTCTAGATCAGCCCTGGATTTAGCACCTACACAGAACCTTCCAGGTTTCTGAGGGGCTGAAGAGTTCCCCTAGGCAGATGCTGACTATTTTGCAGCAAGAAGCCTTTGGATAAAAAGCAATGAAGAGCATGTATGAGTGGAGAACAGACCAGAAGACAGACCTGTCCTTTCAAATGGTATCTTACTTTTTGTCTTCTGCCATGTAGACAATCTTCAACAAAAGAACTTCAGGGTCTTCTATATATCATGGAGGGACCGGTGATTTGAGCCCCATTGAAAGAGGGAAAGGAGGAAAGAGGATGGTGTCACTGTAACTTCACCGTGTACTGACAAGGTTCTTATAGCCAGAGTCTTGTCTGAGAAGTTGGCAACATCACACATTTCTTGCTGTGTCTTGAAAGAACAAATGATGTTCAACTCTTCCAAACACAAATATGGATGCTCTTGGCCTTTTTGTTGGCTGAGTGTCGTGGTATCCCCTCAGCATGCAGAGATTTCATACTGGTTTCAAAGACAGTAAGGCACCTTGCCATTATTAAATATCTCCTTTAGTAGAGACATCTACTTCTGGCATGTCTTAGGCTATGACTGAAAGCAGGGGTGATACAGGACTGACCAGTTTAGGTCTAGGATCTACAGCAGCCTTTATTCTCTTAATGCAATAGCATGGTTGTATAGCCGCATTTGGAGCTGACACAAGGCTTTGCCACAGTCACAAAATAGCTCTCTTAGACCTTGCCCAGGATGTTTTGCACTGCACCCTGTTATGGACTCAGAACATGGGCTCCACCACACCTTGAGTACCATTAAATGTGCTACCAATTTCCTTGAATATTTAAATTGATGTTGCTTTAGGAGGTCATGGAAGATATTTGTTAAAAAAATAGACTTCCCAAAAAATAAGTGCATGTGTGTTTAGTATTTCTGTGGGAAGTGATGGGAAGGTGGGTCAGCCCCAAATCAGACTGCATTTGCGGTCTCTTAAAGCAACTTCACTGGAGTCATGATGTAAACTTGGTTTTAGAAGAGCTTATCTGAATCCCTCCAACCTGGGGTTCTCGACACAGCTCATGTCCCCTGGTTACCTCTCCATCACTGCAGAACTAGTCCATGATGTGCCATATTTTCAAATCCAGTGGCTTGGGAATTTTCCCTGGGGCTTCTGCAGGGGTCTCTCGTCTTTGATGTTCTGTCATTTTTCCCCCCTTATTTTACATATGTGCTAGAACTGGTTAGTCCAACACATTTATGTCATTAGCACAGGGTTTGTTTTTTTTATGATGAGTGATATAATGTAATTTATTTGCTGGATTTCATAAGTAGGGTTAGTGATCTCTTCCTACTCCAGATCAGTAGAGATACCACAAGGATTCTTATCATATGGTGCACTTAATTATGATAAATAAGCAGGGATAAATTAAGCCTATAAAAGGCCCAGATGGATATTATATTTGCATCGTGAATGCAAGCTATGATGAAAATATGGCATTTGTAGGGCCCCTTTGAAGCAGAGCTCTGGATCCACACTTAATCTGTATTGTAAAAAAGATGTGAACAGTAAATTCAGCAGTTCATGACAAGCATACTGGAAGGTTTTGGCTTCAGCAAAGAGCCTCATTTTAATCTGTGTAGAAGAGAATGGGGGTGGAAAGCTTCAGGCATGAAAGGTCTGATAGGTGTAGCTGGCGTGTAATTTTTTTAGTCAGTTGCAATTGAGAGTTGGAGTTGAATAAAAGCAGACACATTGGTGTTGTTCCAAAGTTCCAGGAAACCTACCTGATTTACAAGTGTATTTGTATTTGGACCAATTATGGAGTGCAGCCCCTACAAATGGTATGCAAGGTCAGGAAAGATGTGGTTCATGTTAACAATATGACTCCACTGGGAAGCCAGTGGTTTTACTCTCTTCTGCTCATGAATAAATTACATTTTTAAAATATTCATAGGGGACAACAAAATCGTAGGAAAAATAGCTCTTGCATTTAGAAAGATTGTTTACTATTGGGAGCTGAACATTGCTGAACTTCTCTAAATCAAGTATAAAAATATCTTTCTACATCATTTTTATTTATACAGAAAAGCAAAAATAGGCAGACAGTAAGAGGTCACGTTTAGCATTTACACAGCAACTCTGATACAACAGAAGTTAATTTCTTGTGCATTTAAGCCAATAGTGTCCAGTATTATGGAAAAAAAAAATGGAACAGAATGGGAGAAGGACCTCTGGCATATATGGTTTTAAAGAACAAAATTATTTGTGTTGCTATTCTTTCTTGATTTTTCAGTTGGCCTTGTAGTACTGTGATATGAGTTATGTATTAATGTATCACCATAATTGTTATATATTACTGCCCTAACCATGAGAATTCATATGCCTTTAAGTTACAAAAGAAAAAGGGTTTTTTAGGGGCATTATTTAACTATATTTAAAAACGTTTGCTGAAGCACTGATTCTCCATGCATTACCTCAGCCTCCTTTTCCCAGGACAGTGCATCTTGGCTTTCTACCTTTTCTATCTGTTCCATCGATTGGGAGGAAGAAGCTTCACTAAATTTTGAACACATATGTATTCCACAACCAAATGGATTTTATGTGAAATACAGTTCAAAAATTTAAGTGGTTGCTAGTGTGGTGAATTCTGAGACAGACACAGAAGGATTACAGCCAGGTTATGCAAATGCAAAGCAACTTTTAGAATGTCATTGCAAGGCTTATTTGGCTTGTACAGCTCCAACGGTCCTCATAGCACAGTATGTTTGCAGATTAAAAAAAAAAATAAAAAAAGAGAAAAAACTCTTTAAATTCTTGTCTACTAAAATAAAAAGGAATTCAACAAAAGCTGAGATGATGGGTAGTCTTGTATTCTTGGAGATCACTGGGGTTCAACTGCAAACTGTGCATCAAACTAGACAGAGATATCAAAAAGATAGGTGTCTATACGCCCCTTTATGGGACACTCACTTAAAAGATCCATGTTCAAGTTTTTCCTCTGTTTATAGCCATGGTTTTTGTATCAAATTGTACATATAGAGAATAGCATCATAAAATTTTTCCTCTAAATATGCAGTAACTTGGTGTTACAAGCTATTTTTGGGGGAATTTTTAGATTCTTTTTTTTTTTTTTTTAAATTCATAGAATGGAGACGGACTATGCTATAACTCCCTTTTATACTGTTTTTCTGAGGAAGAGAGAGTTAACTTGGAGTTGGAGCCCAATGGTACTGATGAATGAGCAGAAGTGCAACCCAGAATCAGACTTCAGACCGTCCAGCAGACAAAGTTACACTCTGGTCCTTGCTCAGAATTTCCCTGCAATGATCTAAGATGATTTTCTACTTAAGATGATGGTCTGATTGTCTTATTTTTTGAACTCTTTCTTATGCATCTTATAGGGCATCTGGGATCCTAGGTGGCTTCTGTGGAATCTACGAGGTGGCAAGTTTGTAAGACTTTGAGGTATCCAACATTTAAGCCCACCTCATTTGCAAATGCAACCCTGCACATTGTGTAATGGATAGTTTCTGTATTCTAGAAATCATTCCTAAGTTTATTTTTATCTACAGAAAACCTATCTCCACTTCATCTATCCATACAGAGGGTTTATTTTATTTTGCTTTGTCCAATTTGTGCCTCTCTGAGATCTAAATTTATCCCACAGTCTTCTGAACTTAAAAAAAGGAGGTAGGTGGCTTGCCACTCTCAAATTTTCTCTAGGCGACACTTAACCAGTCATTTTATTGAGCTTCTCCTGCTGTTTTATTAAACGGAGGTCTAATCAGTTTGTGTGTGCCATGCAGTGGTCAATTTAAGGAATGTAGCAGAGGTACATGTCACCTTTACATGTACACGTAATCTTTCCAACTTTTCATTTATTGGTTTTCAGTTACCAATATTATTATTTCATAAGACTTACTTAGGAGTTTCATGGGTCCAAACTGACCTGACAGTAAAAGGCAGTGTGGGTTCATCAGCAAGTTTCATCTGGATGCTTATCTGGATAGTGCAAAAATGATGACTGTTTTTATTGTGGTAGTGATCTCTTCTGCCTAGACTGGAGTTTAGAGGCAAAAACTGAGCATGACATTTGCATAGTCATACCTGTGACCACAACAGGAACAGCTGTTGGTGCAGGGTGAGAAATCAAGCTGTTGATTTTGGGCAGGCCCAGGCAAGGTCAAAAACAAGAAAATCATGCAGAGATGTTACAACTTTGATGTTCACTACGGTTAAGCAGTGTAAATCAGTTCAGTTTCATGAATAAACTATATTGGGCTTGTACCTGAATTTTTCATTAATTGTTAGTGTATTTTACCAAGCTGTTGAGAGAGCATCACTTCCATCAGTTCTGTGTCTGTTCTCCAAAACAAGGTAAATAATTGATCTTTTTCTCCTTACAAAAAAAAAAAAAAAAAAAAAACAACAAAAAAAAACGATTGTACAATGTTAAACAGGAACAAACATACAAAAAAAAAACTTTTAAGAACTTCCATCACCAAAGAAAGAAACACAAACTCCTTCATGCAGCTCATGTCGCTACACTGGGAATGTCTCCTAATAGATACAGAATGTACAAGGAAAGAAGTGTTAGTGATGATCTTGCTTATATCAGGTCAAATGAAGCAGCTATAGCAACAAAAGCACTTTCTTGCTCATAAAATCTTGTCTATGGTAGAGATGTTGCCAGAAAATAAATGTTGAAAAAAAATCAAACACAAAAATCACACTCTTAACTGACATTCCTATATGAGCAAAAGTTTGCAGTGACTCCTGGCTCTTATTTCTAGTTGCTCCTTCGGAAGTCCAAGGTCTTATGCTGGAAGATAACCCAGAGAACTGTTAATGACTCCAATTAAGAGGTGTGAATATCATTTACACCTATCTGTTCCCTTTTAGCAAGAAAAACTACAGCCAGAAACACACAGCGCATAATCCTACAGAGAGCATTTCAAACAGAAAAGGTTGAATTTACTCGAATTATACAACTCTGTAGTTCGAAAAGGAAAAAAGAAAAAAAGATATGTAGGGCATTTTAGAGGGACAAAAATAATAGTTCTCCTGCTGTGTGTTCTCACTTTGAAACAAATGGAAAAAAACAAGACAATGATTAAATAAAGCTCCAGAATATTGGAAATATTCTTTAGAAAAATATGTAAATACAAACAATATGTGATTTAGAAATGTGAGCCAAAAATATGCTTAAAAAATAGACTTGCAGATTTTTCATTGATTGATAGCAGGCACTGGTTACAAATTTTCAAATTAAGAAATTCTGTTTTAAGTTTCCACCTGCAAATGAAAATACTTCTTGTTTATAGCCACCCATTGCTTTCCAGTGTAGAGGGCAAGTACAAATTAATCCACTTTTCCAAAACACTAGCATTTCTTCGAGGACCTCTTCAATGTGCTTCTAAGTAAACACAGTGCTGCATCCAGATTCCGGTTACTCAGAATGTCAGTTGCCTAAATTTGTTGTTTCTTCTTTTTTTTATTGGGAAGGTATGTTTCCCAGAGAAATTACCCATCCCATGGATCGGTCTAGTACTAGCAGCTAACACAGGGACGGCAATCCATGAGTGGATTCTTAGGCACCAGGGTAACCAGGGTAAATTACTATACAGCTCATGTCTTAACAGAGACTTTTGAATTGTACCTTTGGATAGGCTGGTGCACTTACATTGGGCAACAGCTTCCATACATCACCCAACTCAATGTTGTCATCACTCCAAGGTTCTTTCTGGCTTCCCTGCTCTGACTTTTTAGGAAAAAATATTCTCTCTGTGGTGGTCAGTGCATCACTTGGGTTTCGTAAGCATACCAGCTGCAGAAGTGATTCCTCTCAAAATATGTGGAGGACAGCTGTCTAGAGCAGAGCTGGTACAAACATTTTGCTGAAATTTTTTCATTTTCAGTCCAATGCTATAAAACATTTTGTTAAAAAAAAAAAAAAAAAGAGAATAAAAACCCCACCAAGCCCCTCTGTTTTCCTTTAATTATATATATATTTAATTCGGGTTAAAAAAATACCCACTTGATATGTAAGAAGCAAAATTATTAGGAAGAAAGATATTTTCCTGGTAACTTTAGGCAATAATAACAAATAAATCAATCAGCTGAGGAGGAACAAAGACAAGCTGCTTGCCAGTGTGAGTGTGTGGGAGAAAGAAGTGAATGGAAGCTAGAACTGGTCCTATACCCACCTTTGTTTAGGGTGTAAGTCTATTACAAATAAGCACTGTATAACAGCCTACTGTGCTTGCCTTACACTCTATTGTAATTCTGTGCTTGCCTTACACTCTATTGTACACTCTTGAAGAGTCTGTGCTGCTGATGAAAAACCTTTACTACTTAAAAGAGAGGCTTTTATTGTGTAAGACTGATTCTCTAGTACTTTGCTTCAGTGTTTTGGGCAGAGACAGATGTAAAAAGTCTTGATACCATTTTTATTATCCTTAATTTGAGTTTTCCCACCCTCTGCTTTGGATTAAAGCAGCCTGAACATTGCTCTAAATAATGTTTTACTTTTCACACCATTTGAGCTCCCAAAGCAGACCGTCTCTAACCCTGATCTGATCTGCCCACTGGCAAGTCTGAGAAGAGGGCAGATAAAGTGCTCATTCCCCATCTCCAGAGGAATTTCACATAACAATACTGTGAGTGAGGGATAAGCATGTTTCTGACCACAAACCTTGACATCTTGTAAGCGAACCTTAAAAAAAATTTAATTAAATTAAGATTGAGCGAACTTTTTCATTAGAAAATACAATTGTACTTCTTGTTTTTGTTATGTGTGAGTGAGAAGATTTCTTATTTCCACTCAAGCTACGAAAGACAATGACTCATAGTGGTATTATTTCTGTTTAGAAGCTCAGTATATAGTGCTTATCACCAGCATATCACTTTAAAGTGACTGGATTGGTAGTATTACCCTCATTTTACAAAAAGGATTTGCAGCGTGGACATATCAAATGGCTTATCCAAGGTCACACAGTATTTTAGTGGGTGTATGTAGAGGTTGATATTTCTTCTGTTTACAAGACATGTAGTGTTTTAGGATTGACTGTGCCCTATACCACATACCTGAAAAAGAGGCATAGGACAAAATGCTTCTAAAGTAAGGGAGAGAATGGTTCTAGGAGAACTCACCAGTGTTTAGCAGTCATGCTGTCACTGCCTTTTGTGGATGCAGTGAATTACCTTCCAGTTTTCTGGTACTTGCTCAGTGGTGGAGCAGGGGAATACATGGAGCTCCCAGCAAAGGAGTAGGTGAATCCCATCTGTGACGCCTTATGTTTTCTTGGGAATCAAAGAAGAAAGAACCACAGATGAACTCTTGTCTGGTATGAACAACCTAGCAAGCAACGCGGTCATATTTCTTCCCATTCCTCTGCTACCATCGCTCTTGCATTCTCAGCTGCACAGGTTTCCCTACTTAAACAGGAAAAGATTTAAATGCTGGTGTTGTTTTTCCACATGGACTGTTCTAAATGTTTCCTGTTAAGTTTATGTCATCATCTGACAATGAAGAAGGTGGGGTGGAATTTTCTCAGCCAAAGAAAAGCCTACATTTCAGATGTCTTCTTTAGGTTGTGACTGTTCTAAACATGATTCTCTTTTGCAAAAAGCGAGTGGAAACATCTTTTCATGTGCTCCATTTATGTGTGTAAATCAGCCTGGATGCTGTATTTTTGGTCTGAATTCATGCCTGTTAGTGTGTGGTAGGCATACTCAGAATCCAAAGTCTGGCAATGTGGGGATTTAAGCTGAGTTTAAACATCTTTCTATGTGGGTCTAGTTCAAAACAAGACTTTTGGGAGTTTAGTCCCCGAAGTGGAGCACCTTGTATAAGCATGGGGTGATTAAACTTCTGCAGTATGGGAGCTTTTAGAGCAAAAAAGGAGCTAATCTTCTGCAATATGTAAATGTTCATTTGACTAGGATAATTTTCTAGGTTATAGCATTTATAGTTGAGTCCCTCTCTGATTTTCTTGTGTTGGAAATAATGTGCAATTTCCTTTTAGAAGGATGTCCGTCACAGTGCAACACAGCAGAATATAATAATGTTTGAAAACATACAAATAAATAAAGTGAAGAGTACTCTCCTGGGTGTTATTCACACTGTCTTTTTCACTTAATAAAAAAAGCTTTTAGCATGATTTTTTCCAGTCTAAGCAGTTGATGTTAAGGTGTTGATGGTCATTAGCAGGTTCTAGAGTCGGCCAATTAGATTCAATTTTGCAGCAAATTAAACTGCAAGACTTCAGAGTCTACTTCTGACAGGATTTTTGACAACCATGTTTCCTAACAAGTAGCAAAAGAGCAGAAAGAGAGGGCGTGGAATGCCTTGGCCTGTCTGAAAGGTAAATCCCTTCTAACCTCATAGAAATAGTCTGAAATGCTGAAGGTGGCATGGCAGTTGAGTACATGCCAACACAATGACCTGCAGAGGCTGACGAGATGAGCTGTTATTAGTGGGATCTGAGTCAGAACACTGATATGGAGACCTTCCACATCAGAAGCTTGCCGGAAGAAGTGTTGTTTTTCTTCTCTGATGGAAGGAAAGAGATGCTTGGGGTACCTGATCAGTCCTTTGGAGTCCTGCTAATCCCGCAGGGTCACAGAATGGTTGAGGCTGGGAGGGACCTCTGGAGACCATCTAGTACGACACCACTGCTCCAGTGGGACCAGTGTCCAGTCTGACACTGGTGCTCCAGTGGGCAAACCTGAGCTGTCTGCCCAGGACCATGTCCGGTGGAATTTTTTTTATCTCCAAGGAGAAGAAATTCCACAACCTCAACCTGTGCCAGTATCTCATCATTCTAGCAGTAAAAAAAAAATAAAAAATTAAAAAAAATCTTATGCTTAAATGTAATTTCTTGTGTTTCAATGGGTGTCCATTGCCTCTTCTCCTGTCACTGAACACAACTGAGAAAAGTCTATCCATCTTTTTGATAACCCTGCACTGGACTCTCTCATGTGTGTCCATGTCTCTCCTGTACTGGCTAGCCCCGCACAGGTCCCAGCACCCCAGATGTGCCTCACCAGTGCTGAGCTGAGGGGAAGGATCATGTCCCTCCACCTGCTGTTGATGCTCTGCCTGATGCAGTCCAGGATGTATTGGCTGTTGGCTGTTTTCTAAACAAGGAGATAATGTTAATGACAAGAAAATACTTGACAACCTCTCAATGCTGCTTTATTCAGAGTAAAGACTGATATGAAACAAAGAAAAGCACATTTCCTAAGCAGCCAAACAGGGGAGAGATGCCTCATGTCCATATGAGAATGGATGGTCTACACTGAAATAGCATTTAACATAATATTTAGCTGCCAAGGCTGCTTTTTTTTCCTGAAACAATAATAAAATTCTCTTATGTTTTTGTTAATTTGAAATGAGTCATTTCAACTGCTATTGTAGTCCATATCTCTTAGCATTACTCACAAAAAAAATTACCACTTGAGTGCACCCATGCTGTTTTGGGGTTGGAATCTAATGCACTGTGTATCTTTGCTGGGGAGAGGGGACAAATCGATCCTATAACGCCCTTATGTGAAGCAAAAGGTCAGCAAAGCATTACCCCAGAGAGATGAAGTTGCAAGGTAGGAGCTGTGAACAGGAGATATGAATCACACAATTTCTGATGGCTGCTTTTGGGATGGGACAGTTTGTGCCTTGTCCTTTTCTCATAGCTGTGTTTGAAGGCACAGTCTGGTTTTCATGAATGAGTGTTATCCCCAGATTCACAGACAGTGGGAGAAATTATTGTAGACTTTATCCAGCTGGTAATAATGGTTTGGTAATCTGTCAGAAACAGGAAAGATGGAAAAAATAAACAATGGATGAAACGGTACAGGAAGTAATTTTTTTCAGTTTACTGACATTGACAATATCAATTTGATCATTTTGGGTAATCTGGCATCGAGAGACCACAGTAACCTCTTGTTATTTTTTGTGGGAGATTATTACATCCTGCAATACACTTGAGATTGCTGTAAGAAAGACATCATTTTGTAGTTCACACATATTTGATAGTACGTAACCCACAAGAAATATTATTCATGTTTGGGTAATATGAAATCTTCAGGAGTGTGATTTATGCCTACTCAGATATAATTTAATTACCATGTGAAAAGAAGCTTGGATCCACAGCAGTGGTTGGGGAAAATTGGGTTCTTTTCCTACCAGTGCAAACCAGTAACCTGTTAGATTACTCTATTTGTGCCCAAGCCGTCTGCGGTGTGTGAGAAAATTGCTCTGCCAGAGGAAAAATACCCATTTACTACAACTGTCACGAATGCATGATGTAGTTCTTCAGGAACATTGGGGAATGTATTTCTGAAGGTGGATAATCTTTGAGGACATCACTGGAGGACATTTGAACTTATTCCAGTTAACAGGTGGAAGAGGCTGTGAAGTTTCTGTCTCTGGATATGGACCCCAAATGCCTTTATTCCTGGTGGTTCACCTGATCACTGATACCCAGAAAATGTGTTTGTGTGAAGCACAACATACCAACTAATAGCAAAAATCTTAGCACCTATTTTGTATTTATTCTGGGGGTTCACGGATCCCTGTCACATTAATTATTGAGCAAAGATTTTTAAAATTTCTTTTGGAAACTTTTATTTGCAACCCCTCACTCATCTCACACTTCTCCACGTGTACATTCCAGGTTTCCTTCCATCAGACTTTACCTGAACATAAGCTGTTTCACATCTTGTAGCTCCTACCACACTTGTCTACTCTGTGCATCTTGTTTGCAGAGCAAAACATTTTTGCAGACTGGTTTCTGAGCAATTTATCTTTCTTTGTAAACCTGCCTTTGCTTATGTGCGTGTGGGAGGAAAACTTGGTGACACAGCCAGGAACAGTGAATTGTGAGATTATAAATCCAGATAAATCCAGATACAAGCCAAACATACCAAAAAAAAAAAAAAAAAAAAAAAGGTTTTGAGACAATTGGGTCAGGCCCATACCTAGAGTTTTAGCAACACTTACAGAGTTGGATCAGATACTAGCAAATGTTGAATAAAGGGGTAAAGATAGAGCAGTATGGTCTTTTGGAAAAGCATAAGGCCAGCCCTATCAAGAGTTAAACTTGTCAATTTCTAGAGCTGTAAAAATGCTTAGCTGCCTTGTGCTTTCTGTTGACCAAGATATTATCCATTTGGCAGAGGACTCCACCAAGCTTTTCAGAGTAATGACCTGGAATGTTTTGTGATCCAAGAAGATGTGAGACAGAAAGAAACCATTGCCAAATTACAGACTGGGCATCCAGTTATTAGAACATTTTTACATGTTCTGAAAAGTCCTAAAGTGCTTGGAGCTACATGCTGCTTCCTGCAGACGAACTCATAAAGCTTGGCAAAAAAATCTGCAAAGAATCTGATATTCCAGGCTGAGTGTTTTGGAGACAAAGTCATGTTTGGTAACTAGCACTTTGGGAGTTTGACTCAGGAAATTGTATTCCCTTTCTCCATTTTGTTAATCTCTCCTTTCCCTTCAGGCTGAAATAAAAATAGTTCATCTGGACATTGACACTGCAGATTGTTTCACGTCTGATTTTAGCTTTCCACCAAACACTCCCTTGGTAGTTTTCCTTGTTCTTGGAATATTTTCAGGTAGTGCTTTATAATCTCAGATTGTAAATCACTGCAGGAACTATCCCATCAAGTCAAACCTCTTCTTTAGTCCCTGATGCCTTGATTTGTAAAATCCACATCTAGCTGTTTTTGCTGCGTGGTTTTGTGCAAGACCAGTGGAAGGAAGTTTCATCAAATAACTAGAAAAGGAGCTTTGAGCACTTCATTTTTAAATAAACTCTTTATCATTTTAGATATCGACTTTCCCTGAAATCCTAAAAAATGTACTCACAATCCAGAAAATATGCTTTTAGAGAATACTATCATTGCTAAGACTATATCATGGTAGTGACAGCCTAGAAGGCAATAAATAATTTGATCTGTGGCTTGTTTCCATTCAAACAAGAAAGAACTGAAGGATCAGTATCTAGAAGTAGGTAGGTGTTGTGCTAAAACAGCATCATACTTGGCTGTCAATAAATTATGTGGTGAAGTGAATACACGCTACTCACTGATGTGATATATTATTCCTGACTGCAATAGCATTATCACTTGGTCAATCTGGAATTAAGTTCTCCATAAGTCAGTTTTCATAATTTCACAGATCCAAACAGCACTGTTATTTATTTGAATGAGATTGTTGCAAAAATTACATATTTTACATGGGTGAATCGAGAACACTAGTGTACTACACTCATTCTCTACACATGCACACACTCTGATTAGTGTTACTTTCTGTAAAATACTCTAGTATTTTAAAAACTAATTGTCCAATTTCCATGGTTCACAAGTACTTCTGTTACTGACCATTTTAAGTGCACTAGAGCAAGTAAGTACTTGATCCTCATTTTGAAGAAATGTCTTTGTTACCTATTTAAAATCAATAATATATCCACTTAGTCTCATGAAATGATCATTTTAGTGTTTTTACACAGTAGTGTGGCAGAAAGATAACTTTTAGAATGATAACAGATTCCAATATAAAACAGTTGCTCTTCATACAGTGCTGTACATCTTTTACCTCTTTTTTATACATTAGGGGGAAAAAAATCCAAGCTATTTCAGGGATGGGAATAAGAACATGCAAATAAGAACAAGTTCTTTTGATGTTAATAGACAGATCAGTCCCTTCAGCCTCCTGTTTTACTTAGAAGAGTTCATCCTATCTAGCATTCGTTTTCCTTAAGATAAAAATCCCAGATTAGATTTTTGCATGCTCCTCCAAAATGAAATCTGGAAGTACTTCTAATTCTAACAGGTATAAAGCTCTCCAGCATGGTGCTGGCTCGAGTGTACTGTGTGATCCTCAAAGAGCCTGCTCTGCATATCATGGGTGGAGAGTTAAACAGCGGGGTCTGGGAATGCAATCTGGTGGAGGCCCAATTTCCATCCTATGTTAAGGTCAAGGCATTATAGAACCCTTTTCACTAAAAATTGCCCTTCTCCAAAGCTCTGCTCTGGAGCTAAGCACCAATGATCCACTGCTGTCTAACAAATTCTGGAGCTGTGTCCAGGCTAGAATTGCCAACTCATTAGTTGTGAAACATTGGAACAGACTTTCAGCTGTAAAAGGAAACCCTGAAGAATATCCTTGAGGAATATGGGAGCAACATTTGGAGGTTTTGTTTTGCTGTTGCTAAAGTACTTTGGTTCTGTCCTCTCCTCATAACAACAGTTTGAAAGCTGAAAGTCTACTCAGCTCTGATAAATGAGGATCACACGCTTCAGGCAAGACTACTTTTGTAGGGAAGCTGCCAGATTCAAAAAACTGTTGTAATAATATCTTTCCTGTTCTGTTATGAATCTCTTTGGTTAAAGGCTGGTCTGGTAACTTGCCTTGTTGGTCATAATGGTCCTCCTTTTTCTCTTTTTTTTTTTTTTTTTTTTTTTTTTCCTGGCAGGTTTTCAGGTAATATGTAATGAATTATTGCTGGTAATTTTGATCAGATAGTAAAATATGACCATTATTCCTGAGTAGAATAGCAAGAAAATGAGGTTCTTAACTTTGGTTGTGAAGGCACGCTCAACACCATGGCCAAAATAATGTCACTTGGGGTAACTGTTTATGGGTTTTCCAGGAACACAATATTGAAATGTGTTGCACTTGCTTGCAGTAAAAAGCATGTGCTTTTATAACTTATTCTAAGTCACCATAATGGTTTAACCCTAGTGCCAATGTCTACCTGGAAGAAATTTGGAGAGCATCTATGAAGAAAATTTACTTCAGTAACAACTCAATGTTATTAAAAATAATTTTCTAGTTAAACGATATCTAAAGAGATCCTAAGGCAGGAAAACATTACTGAGTACTGACTGATTTATCCATCTCTTGCATCACTTTTTTCAGCAATATAAGACCCAGCAGATTAGCTCGTCTGTTGCTTATCTACATTGGGTTTTCTGCAGTCATGCTTATCACTTTTTTTAAAGTCTCTTGATGTTTATGCATCTGCTTTAGCAAGAAGTATGCATCTTTATGTAACTTTGAAGTGTATTATTCTATACTGCAAGGTTGATTTACAGTGAAATAAAGTGGCTGGCTCATTGCAGCTGAAATTACTAAAGCATTCTGTCTTTCTGTGGAGAAAAATACTTTTGGGGCTGCATGTTTCATCGAGATTTCTACCAAAGTGCTGCCTTTTGGTCCTTCGCTGTTGTAAACAAGCATAATGCTTGCAAAAAATATGGATGCAAAGCATTTCACAGATACTGTAGCCTGTCTTTAAGCTTTTCATCCTATCCAAAAATGTTAAGAAATGTTTTTTGATTGACATGGTTGCCTTACACTCTTCCTAATCTTCTAGCTAGCTCCCTGAAATGCAGCAAAATGATGGGTTATTTTGTTACCTTACAGTCACTTTGCATAGATCAAAGATCAAAATTATTGAAAGTCAGATCCAGAAGGTACTCTTAATGTTATAAAACTCAAAATTGTATGTACCTATGTGATCACGCACTCATTTTTTGTAACAGCAACCTTTAATTACTAATTCACGTTTTAAGGTTTGGCCACCTCCTGTTTAATTATGGGATCAGTCACAGCAACTGGAAGTGATTAAATCTGTATAGGCAGTTACTCTATTCAGATAGGAACAGTTGCAGTATTAATTGCCAAGGTGAAAAATGAAATAAATATATATATTTACTAACAGGCCCTGCCATCATGTGCAGAAATATTATCACAAGGCTCTCTAATGATGTTGATTAAACTCAGGAAGGCCAAATATTGCCACGGATATATTTATTATCGCTATTGTTTTACAGCACTTTTCGGGGGTAGTGAAGATGCCTGAGCTAGAACAATTTCAGTTTAAAACAGGTCATGATGTGATGATGATATGACCAGAGTGGCTATAGTAAACTTTTTTGTAGATTTTGTCTACTGCCATTATCTTTGAAGCCTGGGTGTGCCGATGCCCTGAGAGATGGTGTACATTTCCTGCAACATTTTGTCACTGCAGCATGTGCATAAAGTGAATCATCCACGGTTCTTTAAAAGCATTCAGTCTGAACTGTTACTTCTTATCTCAAAGTGGCAGGAATATATAATTCTTGCACTTGTAAGAAAAGCTTGATTTTCCCTTGGTACATAAATTTTTTTTCACAAATTCGGGGGAGAAAAAACAAATGACCTTCCCAAAGTCTTTAACGTTTGGGTTTTTTGGTGGGTTTTTTTGGTTTTTTTTTTTTTTAATTTTGTTTCCAAGTAAATGAAAAAGGAAAGAGGGGGGCAAATTAGACTGAAATTTCTCTAAATGAGTTAACTGTAGTTTTGCACCTCAGTTTGGACATCACAGAGGACTGTACGAGAGTTCCACACTGACAAATACTGAGAGCATTGGACTAGTGTTAGTCGAAAGAATGGCTATAGAGAGTGACAACAGTGGGAACAATCACAGATGAAATAAGAATATCAGCTGTGGTGAAGTGGCTCAATTTCTTTAGCTATGCCAATTTATTCATGGCAAAATTCCTGTCTACACTCTCTGGTAAAAACCTCTTGCGAGCGTGGTATAAGTGAAGGGAGATGAGTTTTCTTTCGACTGCACCTTTAGGCAAAGGCATGTGACTGTTAATGGGTAATGCACATAGATCAGAATTGAATGGATAAAATTTGTTTCTCAGAAAAATTTTTTTCTTTGTCATTGTAGAGGAAGGGTCTTATTCAGCATGTGTTCCAACTCTGAAGCCTAACATTTTAATGACTGATTCTTTTACAGTCTTCTGTTCTTTGGTGGTCAGATTTAAGTTGTTCGGGTTTTTTGAGGTTTGTTTGTTTGTTTTTGTTGATTTTTTTTTTTTTCATCCCAGAGGCATCTGTCTTTCATGGGCAAGAAGCTGTTGTACCTGGGTTTCTGTTTGTCTACATGGAGGCAGTGGAATAGATCTTCAAGCACAATCAAAACAACATTTAGCACATCTCCATGTAGTTCAGGACTCAAACTGTGCAAGTAGAGTGATTCTTGTTGCATCTTACTCATTTTAATGAAATATTCCCAAAATGTTGTAATGAAAGACTTTATCTTAATGGTATATTTGAAGAATTTTTGCCAGAGGATATTGAAAGTGTCAGAACCTTGTAGGTTTTGGATTTTTTTTTGTCACATCAACGTTTAGCTATAGAAAAAATCTCACCAGAAAATTTTGTTGGCTTTACTAGTCAAAACTGTAAAAGCCGAGTCTTAGCCGGTGACAACAGATTTGTCATTCCAAGGAAATTAACCTAAGTCTGGTTTTTACAAAAAACAGTCACAGAATACTTCATTAATTTAATTCTCTCCCCACTTTTTTGTTAATATCAAGTGCCTAGTCCTTGAGAAAGAACAAGATGTACTTACAGTACAGGAAGGAGTGAATATGTCAAAGAGCATCAGAAAACACGAGAGCTCTTTGAGCAGCCTTCAAAGATAACACATTAGCTTTCCCAGAGCTGTCATTCATAGCTGAGTAGTTCAATTTGAAACATATATGGAATGTTTAGAATGATACATCTTTAATGTGAATGCATTTGTAAAATACAGCAGACCAAATTGTTCCAATGCAGTATTTAGAAATTTGCTGTTGATCTGTATAAATGCAAAGTCAGACCTGATGCGATAAAAAGAAGAAATGGGCTGTAAGCTTTTTAAAGCTAGAAAACCGTGTTCTTTCTTTCACTTTGTGTATTTTGCCAAGCCAACGGTGCTTTCCCACTTTTGCTGCAGTGCACTCAATGCCCTTTTTGCACTGGTCTTTGTGAGCAACACCGTTCCCTGACCTCTGCACACATGGGCATGGTTCAAGAAGGAAAGGGACAAGTGGAAGTAAAGCAATTACAGTTTCGGGACTGCTTACACAAGTTGCATGCATTCAAATCTGTGGGCCAGCTGGGATTCAGCATTGAAGGAGGTGCGCAATGAGTGGAAACAAGGTTAATGTTACTTCTGTTTTTAAAAACAGAGGGACTGAAGAGGACCTCACCTCAGCCCTGAGAAAGGAACCATGTCCTCTTAAAATCAATTTCCAAGAGCATGATATGCAAGAAAAGTAATCAGAGATAGTCAATATGCATTTACTAAAGGCAAACTGTGCTAATTCAACCTGATTGCCTTCTGTAATTAAGTAAGCTTACGAACAAGAGAGAGAACACTGGATACTCTCTGCCTTGACATCACCTTCCACAGCATTCATTTATAAAAATAAAATGGATGAGAAGACTTAGGTGGGTTAAAAATTTGCTGGACTGTCAGCCATGAAGTGTAGAACAAAGGGGCTGATGTATCCCACAGCTGGAAGCAAGTGGCAAAGGGGGTACTCAGGAGGTCTACTCAAGAGTGACTAATCGCAATTGACATGATGACAGAGTGCACCATCAGCAGATTTGCAGACTGTACAGAATTAGGAGGAGTGGTGGACCCAAAGAAAGAGTCCCCATCCTCAGTTCCTGTGATGACAGCTGTGTGGAATGCTGACCTGGTCTTGGTTAGTCTAGGGAAGAGGAGGCAAAGGGGTGGTCTAATAGCAGCAGAAAACTGTCCCTGTAAAGTGCTATTCCAAAGACACAGAGCCAAACTAGGTAGTGCCAGCCTACCTTGTGTAAAAGGCTACAAACCATAGTTTGAGACATTCATATGGGACATCAGGAAGAATTCCTTCATCAGGAGGTAGTGCAGCCTAAAAGAGGTGACCCAGAGAGGCTGAGCAATCTTTGCCCTTGGAGATTTTTCAAGACTCAACTAGAGAAATCTACAGCTGACCTGATCTACTGCTTATGATAGTAGCACCTTCAGTAGAAGGTTGGAATACAGACCTCCAAAGCTGCCTTCCAGTTGACACAAAGTCATATCCAGGCCAAGTGCAGAAAAGACAGCTCTAAAACTATGTTTATTTTTGAGGTGAATCATGTGTATCTAGTGCCTGGTACACATAAGCACTGTTGGTTTTCAGTAAAACAAACACACAAAAACATGTTTATAATCTGCAAAATGTTATCTGTAATGGCATTTGTTAGTGTATTGTCCGCCTCCTTCCAGCATATTGTTACAAAGCTCTCCCTGGTTGTTTTGCCTTGTTTGTTACCTCAGATTAAAGTTGAAAGCATTTCTTTCTCTAACAAATTAGATATTAATTAAGGTAAGCAGGGGACTGGAGCAGATAATTGCTCTTATGAACTGTGATAGCAATGATACATTCCTTACAGGAAAAAAAATGCTCTGCAGTTTTTTCCAAGGCTCTAAGAGAAGAGAGTGATGATACCAGAAATCTCTGAAGAATGTAGCATTTGCTCGTCCTTACTTACAACATGATTGCAATAATTTTATGCAAGAATCATTCTGAAATCGAAAACAGCTTGGTGTATGATATTTTCTACCATGACAAATAAGGGGAATGCAATAGGCATGAGTATATTAATGGTCAGTGCCACTAATAAGAGTCATGCCACTTCTGCAAAAGTTTCTCAGAGAAAATATATTCTTAGGAATTTAAGATTAATGAACATAAGATTAGTCTTAAATTCGTTGCTGACAGAGTACTGTTTACAGCTACATGTGGAAATTATTTTCAAATGCTAGTTTTCAGGGATGCAGGATATTTTTTCTTAAATTCACTCTTTAGTTGGATTCTTCCTGCTTAAAGTTTACATCATTGTTTGCTGCCGTGTGATTCAGGGTTCATGACCAACTGTGTTACCACCATAATTTCATGGCTGAGTCATGAGAGATCACCACTCTAAACCACACTGAGTCATTTTTTTTGTGATAAAGCATCATGATTCATTGCTGTTAAACAACTTAAGGGCAGGAATTTTGCTTTTATGAATCTGTATTTTGTTTACACCAGCCCTACAGCTTTTACACTGCTCTTTATGCTTCTCCTGTATGGCATATATATTTTTTTTTCAGTTCTCTTTTAGTGAACATGCACAGGTAGAATGGATAGATGTGTGGAACTCAAATGCTTGAACAAGAGTCACACTTTAAAGAGTTGTGCATGTAGAAGAATGTGCCTGTGTGAGCTAGTGGCTACTTACAGATTTAGGTCAAGTAATCACAATTTGAACAAATGCCTAGTTAACCAGTTTGCGTCAATAAATCTTCATTCAGAAACACTAGTTAAGAATTTTGCTACACTAAAGAGATGAGCGTGCATCTCTGTTTTTAAGATGTGCATGTGGCTAGCAACTATGACATATCAGTGAAACAAATGTCACATTTTGAATCAAGAAATTTCCTATTTTGTGGCATTCAAAGAAAGTTAACAGTGATCACCTTTTCTAGCACTTAACGTTACCTTTGTAGACCAACGGAGTTGTCTGTGCTCAGACATATTCCTTACTTAACTCCTATCAAAAGAGGATGGCTGTCTATCTTTTTGAGAGGCAGACATCAATGAGCAGGAGGATGAGCACAATGCACAAGAGACTTGTTAGAACATCTATCTTGTGGTGATAATAAGGAAAGAGCATACAGCAGAATTTAGGTCTTGTTTAGTCTAGTGAATAATGTAGGAAATACATCCACAGACTTCAGTGCAATGATGCACACTTTGTCTGGGTGGAACTTTGCAACAGCACCTGGGATTCTCAGATGCTCTAAATATGCCAGACCCGCTAGAAATAGAGAATTATCTTAGGACAGATATCTCTATTCAAGGAAACAAGGAGAAAAGAAACATTTCTGCCTACAAAACAGTCTGTTTAGCAAACTGCAATAAGGCTAGCCTAATTAACCCTTCCCTTTGAGAAAAGGATGTGAATCAATTTATGCATTTTTAGCTACCAATAGTCTGTGATAACTTAGAAAACAGGAAAGTTTTTATAATATAGTTATCGACCCTTAGACCTCCACCCTTTCTCTAACAGGCTGGTTCATAACAATCCCCTTGCAAATGTGCATGATTTATGAGTCACCCTTGCATTAATACTACACATAATTTTCCTAGACTTTATTTTTTATGTTTCTTATTGACAGACTTGTACTATTTTAACGCAAAGGATTTCCAAACATGAGCTAGGATATCATCTTAATATTCTCACATCCTCCCACCACAGTGCAGGTTTCTCTGGTGTTCACCAAAACCCTCATCAAAGCCGTTTTGGACACAATTATTATAACCTCCTTAGGAAGAATAAATGATTACTGATTAACGTACTCGACATTTCTGTGCCATTTTTGCTATTTGCAGGAGTCCCACACAAAACTTAAAATCGTTTAAGATTTTTTTACTCTGTACTTTGATGAGAACATTCACAGTATTTTTTTAGCAATGCTTACTGTGCTCCAAGAGATGATAAGTATTATTTTTGGGTCTGTGCACAACATTCTATTTACCCATGTATTTATTGTACAGAGGGATTTTTTTTGTGAAAATGTGTTTCATCAGCAAAGAATTCTTCAAAAATATGTGTACATATATTCTACACACAAACATGTATATATATATATATTTAGTGCCCGTCACGTTGGCAAAACTTCTATTGAGATAGTATGGGCCTTTTCAGTAGAAACATTTTTATAATGGAAAAAGATGGCATAGTCTACTTACCATTTATATTTCTTCTTATTCTCTTCCCAATATATCCTGAATTAGTGAAATCTCACCTCTAATATAATTTGTGTGTTCTGTCCACAGGATGCCTTGCTAATTGTTGTCTCCATTAATTTTGTTTCCCTCTGTTCATTAATTTTACATTGTGACTACAAAGACGACACTGTAGCGACCACTGTGCTTCCAGTTGACATGAGAGAGTCATTTGCAGTTCTTTTCATTAACACAGTGGACCAAAACCAGTGGACACTTAATAAGTGGTACAAATTCCCCATTAGTAAAATCAGCTCTAGCTGGAGCTGGGAAGCAGGAGGCAAAGAGGCAAGTAGAGGTGCTGACTTTTATCTGGTGTCCAGCTGAAGAGGGGTATCAGAAGGGGATGTGTACTTACCTATCCGTACTACCTTTCATGTGAGGCTTTGATTCCAGCAAGAGGATGTTAACCTCCAGGTTAACAAAGGCAGCTGGAAGTAAGAGCTACCTCAGTTTTTACAGCTTAGTCCACTGCGACATGTGAATCAATGCCCCAAAAGGCAGGTGTTGTAGGGAAGCATCTCTTTATCTCTTTGTGTGGGGTAATTTGTTGGCAGCCTTTCTCTTTCTTCAACATGTAAATCACAGCCATGTATTCCAGTTTTACCCCCATGTATATCATGTTTAAATTTAACCCTACACCTCCAAGTTACATTAGCATTAGGACTATGTGTTAGAAATACACATAGCACTAATGAACTCAACTGCAAATTTATTTTAATACTTTGCCGTAGTTATTGACAGGCATGCAGCATCTCTATAAATTTATAACATGAAAACAAAGACGTATTAGAAAACTCTCTGGGAGAAAGGACTTTCTATCTTTCTAATGAAGCCGGGATTCCTGCGAGTAGCTGTTCGCTTTGACAACAATTGCTTTAAGATCAAAGGGGATATGAAAACCATGACAATATGACTGTATTTCATGCACCAGGAGGCAGGGTTAGTGTAGATTAGACATATCATTAGTCAAGGGGATCTTTCTCCACTGAGAACTCTTGGCTGCTCAGTGTCTTTTCCTTCCCCTTTCCTTTCCAAGTCGGTATCTGTTTAAGCAGAAAACAGATTTCTTCCCCCTAAGACTATGACAGAAATAGGCTACGGATTTGAGGCTGTGTCCAATCGGTGGCAATATGCATAGTAATATGTGGCACAGTTTGTGTAATGAAGTTCCCAGCATGCAGCCTGGAAAGGTATCCTCAAGTGTGCAGGGTGATTTATTTCCTCTGTCAAGAGGCAGGACAGGCGGGACTTGTCCTTCCCCACGGTCCCTTCAAGAATACTCTGTCACCCCAGGAAGCTGTAATAGCTTCTGGAAGCTCTGCCTTTGTTATATGGCTTGGAACCCTGTTTTAGCAAGGTTACTTCCCAGGTCCTTTCTATCATCCGTGCTTGCTTTTAAAGAGTTGAATTGTAAGGAAGAATACCATCTTTTCACCTTCCATTTACATTTGACTTTACACTAGCCTGTCAAATGATGGATGAGAAGGTGTGTGCACGGTGCCCGAAATGAAGAACCTGCCTGCAATTGGTGCATACATTTAATTCCTGCTTTTTAATGTAACTACAGCATGCAGAAAGATCATATAGTGTCTGCTCCAACCTCTGGAAAGCGTTCAGCCTAAAAAAACATTTTCAAACTGGCTTTAGTGCTCAGAGGGCTTATGCGATAGGAGAACTCTGTTGATGGAGCTACTGAATTAATTTGTGATTTTTTCACTCTCTGTAGCTTTAATTTGCTCATTTAACATATTGAAAAAGCTGCACTCTGATTTTACACTAACCTTCCTCAGAGACACAGTACTCAGTTTCATCTGATTTGCAAAAGTTCATGAAGTGCTATTACATTGCAGCAGCTTCGCTGTCTAATATGCATATTTCTAAATGTTTTTATCAGCACTCAGAAATTATTAATGAGATACATTATCACATGAGAAGACTGAGCAATTTCTAATCCTTTCTCTGTGTATAGGTTTTAATACCTTCTCTCTATTTTAAAATATTTTCCCTGAGACTCCACAAGTATGCATACAACGCAGTGAGACTGCAGTGCCCTGTGCCAGCTAACAAAGAACCCTCCTGCCTGGGCAAACACACCTAAATAGACCTTTACAGATGTTTAACATAAAGAGCTTGGTTTTGGAATCCCTCTGAAGTTCTTGTAGAAAATCCCTCAGTTGTATAACATCTTAACTTAAGTCATAGGGATTCATAAATTTGTCACTATGGTCTCTAAATCACTAGCACGGTAACTAAGATTTGTGGAGTGCTGCTGTTTCCAAAGATGTTTCTGACTATCACTAATGTTTGGGGTGAGCAAGCACCATTGTATTCTGCTTTTTATTTCCATAGCATCAGCAGGTTTCTAGGGCTCAGTTTCAGAGTACCTTTTAGATGGATGCAGATCCAGGGGACCTTCTTTTTGGGTTTTGCATGACAGTGCTCACTATGAGCTCAATCTTCTGGGACAGGGAGGGCAGATAAGAGGAGTATGTTGGTTATTTTTGTCCCAAAATGGGCAAAGGAATACATGGTCTATGACAAATTATTAGAAAGGATTCTCATGGAACTAATTTTGCAAAGTTCCATCATACTGAGAAAGAGCTATTTAACACCTAATTAGTTAAGGATAACTGGATTCACTTTAGTGATGCTGTTACCAGAAAGCCTCAGGGATGTTGTTTTAAATGAGGATGAAATTTGGCCCTAGAAGTGGGTGAGATTTGTATCCAGTTCTGAACAGGCAGTTCTCACTGAAAGCAATGGACCCTGAAGAAGACAGAGAAGCCTAAATGTTCTCCCTTATAACAGAAAAACAGAGGGACCATGACTCTTATAATTCACAAATCCTTCATGAGTTCCTCTTGGGGAATGTGGTTCCATAGAAAGTAATGAAGGGATATTTCTTAAAGTCATGATCTAATTTTCAACTTCCAGTCAGCCCAATTTCCAGACCTAATGAGATGCTGAAAGTCTGAAAATCTGTTGAGGATTAGGGAGTGAGATGGAATTACTCAATCTGACTGTTCTAACCCTAAACATGTCTAATTTGATTTTTGCTTGAAAATCCTTTCAAGCTTTGAGTAGGTTAAATCACCTGAAAAAAAATAAAGTTAAAAGGCATAACCATAATAAAACTAGTCCTCTGAAAAGATTTTCACTAGAATATATATTCTGAACTACTCAGCTACAAATGTTGTAATGTATCATAAACCAAACAGTAAAACTGTTAAGTAAAAATTGGCTGTTGACTGCAATAGAAATTTTCCCTGGATAACAGCAAAAGATTGCATGATTCACCCTCCTCTTCTAACCAGGAAAAAAATTGTTTGACTATACAGTTAACTACTTTTGAGGAATGTTTACCTTTCTTCCGTTCCATGGAGAAACAGGCATATCAGTTCATTTCTTTCCGAGTGCAACAGAGAAGTGCAATAACACAAGCACTTTTTTTTTTTTTTTTTTTTTGGCTTGCTTTAATATTGAATTAAGAACCACGTAAAGTTTACTCTCAATATATTAACTATAAACCAAATTCCTTTTCCTCTTATGTTCACTCCAACACAAGGAAGAATCAGCAAGTTAAATCCATGCAATAAAGCAAGCCTTTTGTCCGCTAGGATTTTGGCACTTAGGTACTTCTAATACAGATTCAAAAGATGCTAATAAAGTCAGAAATTTCCCACTGGGGGAGTAATGGAATGCTTTTAAAACTTACTTTCAGTTAATGACTAAGGCATTTTTTGCTAACAGCAATTTGGCTTCTTATCCAAGGTAGGGAAAAACGCATTAAATAGTAGATTAAAGTGTCCCTTCAGCTACTTGGTAAAGCCAGCTGCTGCTGGCAAGTGAAATGTTTTACTTGATGGCCCTGGGTTTTGGGAAAGGGTAGTGGGAAGAGAAAAATCCTGCTTGGAAGAGGGCCCTTTAAACATGAATATGAATCGATAGAAAATGTAGGAGTCAGGCTGATGTAGTACACTGTACTGTTCACTGCGCTTGGGCTGCTAATTAAAAAGTGATATAGACAGTACTGTATGAATGCACCATAACCTGTTGAAGGTCTGTCAGACTTTATCTTCGCTTCCACATATTTGAATATTGTTTAATAAGAGGTCTCAACTGAAAGCAGAATATGTCTCTATGAAAGACAACAGATATATCAGCTTAAAACTCTGACCACATTATGTGTGTATATGTGTGTTCATGACTTCCAGCCCCCTTGAGCATTTCCAAGACAGCTACCCTAATTCATAAGTACAATATGTAAATTCTAAATGTGTTTTTCTCTTCTTGCTTCAGGGAGCTGAGCTGGGCAGGAAAGTTGGAGATACAACACCTAAACATTAATGTGAACCTAGCAATGAATTGCATATCTACAGGGAAAGAACAACCTCTTTTATTGCCAACAAATACTGTTCTTATGAGGTACACATAAAGAAAAAGAGGGAAAAATACACAGTTACTTTTAACAATGTGCTTTGTGTGTGCCCTTCCATAACTGGTGGCATGCTTTTTTCTTCATTTTTTCCTTCATCATACCTGGTAACTCTTGTGTCTACATCTCAGAAAGACAACTTCCCCTCTTCCATCTTAATTGCACCCCCACTCGGCACCGAGGTAGGATTAATGGAACATTTCTTACATTAACTGGATTACACTACATTAGCTGACACTGTTAAATATGAAACCTGTTTTAATAATACTGGTGATTAGCAAACCTCTGAAAGTTTGGAGATTAACATTGGAAGCTTATTTAAATTTCCAAATCCCAAGACTGCAAAAAAGCTAGCTTTCGTTCTGAGGCAGGGAGGTTTGGAAAACTTCTTGGGAAAAGGAGGTGCTCGGTCGTAGTGACTCTACATGGAGGACAGATTATATGCTTAGGAGAAAGAGGAACAAATTGTTCTTTCTCTCTCTTTTTTTTTGGAGAAGGGAGGGAAGATTTTCTGGTCTCCAGAAGATATTTTCTTATAAAGAATAACTCAGCCACTCCAGGCAGGTGATAAATGGCTTGTTTCTGGAAACTGTTGATGGGAGATATGCTATCCGCACTCCCAAGGCAACGACAGAGGTGTGAGAAGGACATAAAAATTACACAGTATCTGTCCAAGGACATCCCTGTCTTTGCAGAGCTTGCTTTGAGAACAAAAGAATTTCATTAAATAGTAGATATTATGAGGGGGATTACAGCCAGATCGGAGAGAATGTACTTTTATGCCACATCATTATTTTTTTTTTTCCTTGGGGAAAGGAGATGTTTCAGGGTATTCATGGTGTTCCCTCTACCTGAAGCAAAACTATCTCCTGGTTTCTCTGTTATCCCCTGATACTGAAGAACACAGTGAGAGGTCATCTAGAGCAAAGCTGGAAATAGCGGGAACTGTTTCAGATGCAGAGGTGTGTGTCCATGAGCTCTTCCAAAGGTAACTCTTTTGGAATGCACTGGTGCTTTACAAAAATCCTTGGTTTAGGACTACAGAATACTACTTGTTTTCTTCTAAATTCCCTCATCAACAGAAAGAAAAAGCTTTCGGAAGTCAGAGTTTGCCTCAGTAGATGCCTACTTGAAAATGTGGAGTTTTGAGTATCGTAGTCTCTTGGTACCATCTATAATGTCCTAAATGTAGAGACACACTGGATTGAGTTAAAGCCATTTTTCTAGAAGCTTTGCCTAAACTAGGACGTATGAGATTGATGTTCGTTATTTGAGCAATATCTGTCACATTTTTGATCCTTGTAAGAGATATAAAGCGTGGTGTAAAAAGTGCAGAACAATGAATCACAATCTTCTTTTTTTCTGCCCTTCTGTTGCCTTGACCAGCTCACTTCTCTCTGACTACTGTACTTTACAGAAACATCCTAAGATATAGTCAGCCAACAACTGCAAAGTATTTTGAATATGTAGTAAATTGCATAAATGCTGTGGTTTTAGACTTTTCTCTACATTGACAAGGCAAGCAATAAGAAATACATCTTTGATGATCAGACAAGATGGAAGAATGGGGAAAAAAAAAGCAAAATAGCGGACAATGTAAAGCTGTGCTACAGTATACAAAGACCTGTAAAACTCAATGTAAAATTGTCATAGCCCATAAAATTGGACTAGATATCTTTAAAAATGTTCTTCTTGAAGGTGGAATACATAATTAGAATCCCTCCCTATCTCAAGCTGAACAGACAGGAACGGACTACATTTCTGCCTTGAGAAGTACATAAACAATATAAAATGGCAGAGAGAGAAAAGCTAGACACAGTTTTAGTCATTTCAGGGGGTTGGGTTGAAGATGGGATGCTCCCAAAGCAAGATGCTGAAGAAGAGAAGTCAAGATCCCTTACACTCCCAGGGCACAGAGCAGACGAAAAGCAATTATCCCATAGGAAGGAAATAAAGGAAAAGTTAAGGAAAAACTGTTTGTCTTTAGTTTCTGACTTAGAAGGTCCTTCTGAAGCTAAAAAAAAAAAAAAAAAAAAAGCAGAATGAATACATAAGATCATTTTAGCAATCCTCAGAAGCAGTTCCACAGACAATGTCAATATCAATGTTCTAGACAATGGCAAAAGTTTGAACTTAGGAAGCTGAACAGAGGGAAGATATGAAAGACATGGCTACCACATCCCATGTGTACCGCATGTGAGAGAGAATCTTTTATCTGACAGCTAAAGCAACAAACTTGTTGGTACTAGGACTGGAGAAATACTGAGAGAACTCAGATTTGAATCAAGCAATGAAGAGTCCTTTAACCAAGAAAGAAGGAAACTGGAGACCAATCTTTTGGTATTCAGTAGCTGTTTGTTTTTTTGCTTTATAGCCACAAAAAGGTTAGCAACAATTTTAGTGTAGTTATGACATGAATTACATGACCTTGAGGACCGACTTTTTCCTGCCTGTTGAGATAATTCTTACTAAGACTGACACATGTTGACAAGGAGGGTTTTTTTACTTCTTTTTTTCTTCCTAGCTGCTTCATGATTAAAGACTTTTACTGTCTAGAACTCCACATATAACACTTTTCACATGTGCTATCTTTATTTACATAGAAAATGTTGCATAAAAGTAGGTTCTCTAAGGCATAAGTCGGGTCTCACCTGTTCTATGCTATGGTCTTTTTAGAATGGAGGTCAAGATTACAATGAAATGCTGTTTCTGCAAAGTCTGTCAATAATCAAAGGCTTATAATTTTGAGAGCGAATAGAAATGCAGTAAAATGTTCCCACTTGAAAGTGCAAATATAGATTATTACCATCTCATGCTGCCACAATTATTACCACTGGCTGCAAAAGCTATCTGCAGTAATAAAACTACACAGGAAACAGCACAGCCTGAGCTTCTTTACTTGTTCAGGATGAGATAGGAGAGATGTTGTTAGCGTATTCCTGGCACTGAACTGTTTTTTTTCTCAATGTTACCCATAGCTACTAACAAGTACCATACATAAGGGTAGGAATTATTATGTCAGAACTTTTCCACATTCAGGCAAAAAGCAGTGTGTTTGAAACAACCAGTCTCAACCTGTTTGCAGCTGGCTGATTCTCATGTGTACATGAGATAACTGATTTTTGTAAATATGGTGAAAAATGAAGAATAATATTTTGGGTTTTAATTCCATGACTCTAAATACAAAATTAACCAGCAGTACTTAATATTGCATGGTCCAAATATAGTGGTTATTTCTCCTTAACACTGTTTTTCATATGCAGCTCTCTGTCAGCTGCATAGTATTTGGCAATTATACTTAGAAGCTCCAAAAATTCTGTATAACCTGCGTTCTGATTAATGAAACAGAATGAATTATTTTACCCTGTAATTGCAGTGGTACCGGTAAAGTTTAATGCCAATCTGCAGATTCTGTTTTCACACCAGAAGGACCTACCAAAGTGACTGCCTTTTTAAGAGGAAATCAAAGATTTTCACCCAATAACACCTGCATGAAGCTTGTAAGCTTTCTGTCACTGTACTGCCAAGGTCCCTACACATTGTCTACAAAATTTAGTATTTCATTTTTAATTAACAGATCAACAGACATCATGGAATTCAGGAATATTTACTTGATATTCATACTCTGAACCCTCTATCAAAATTATATTAAATAGTGTATAGAGAAGTTGCTAGTGCATTAATATGTAAACTTCATAATCTAGTCTAAATGTCAAACCCCAACATTATTTTCTTGGTTTGTTTTTGTTTGTTTGTTTGTTTGTTTCGGTTTTTTTTTCCTTTGCATATTTCATGAAATAGGCATTAAAAAAAATTGATCTACTGGGAGTAGTGTTCTGCAGTGGAATATCTTGTTTTGGTAGGGTCCTGTTGTTGTTCTCCTTGTTTTCTTCTGTAATTAGTGCCCTTTGATTGCTTTGTGTATAAAGTGACAAAAACAAGTCTCAAAGACCATTTCTGTGGTCATCACAGAATTTTTATTATTGTCTTCATAGTTTTTTCTAGAAAATTCAGCTATATCAGAATCATTAATTTTTGAAGTACAGGTGTCAATTTCAGCCTTTGTCTAAGAGGCTCCACCACAAGAGTTTGGGTCCCAACCCATGCATGCATTGCCCAGAAGGGCTCACAGCTTGAAAATCATTTGACAAAATACATGAAGCCATTTTAATGAGGAGAGGCTGGATATTATCTGATATAATCCATATGAACAATGATGAACGTCTCCATAACCAACCAGCCTCCCTGACAGGGTGACAAAACTGTTGACAAGCAAGCAGCATGGTAGGCACTTGTATTCACAGATACTAGGATAGAAAAGCTGAAATTCAAAGAAGGATCCAAGAATATATTTGACCTATGAACCATACCTAGTAGCTTAGGATACATTTGACCTGCAATCAAAGAAAATTGAATCCTTGCTGTAGTTCTCTGGTATGTTTTCTTCTTGTGTTGTTATTAGTAAAGGAAAAGATGGGTGAATAATATGCCAGAATTGAACCATGACATATAAAGGATGCAGTATGTTCAGGATAGTTGTCATTAGTGTTTGTATATGTGTCTGCCTTCTTGTTTATTTCATCATGCAGTTGCTAAAAGATTTTTCCCTTTTAATATTATTCAGCTACTTTAAAAGTTTATCTTCAAGAATGGATGAAATGATGCATTTTTTCCACTTTTCTGTCATTTCCCATTTCTCTGTGAGTTCTCAAAACCAACTGTCAGAGTTCAGATGACTAATATGTAATTCCCTTGGCCCTCTGAGATTCATTTAATTCAAATTCACTAATTTGTAGAAATTACTTTTTTCCATATCTGCTTATATCTTTCTTCTTCCTCTCCTTTTTTTTTTTTCCTTGCATTAGTAGTTCTCTGCAATAAGTGCTAATGTACCTGTTCTGTGAATCTTTTATCAGCTCCACAGCCTATATAATAGTTTATGGTAATTTTAGCAGGACTAGAGAATTTGGTACTGGCCTTATTTCATCTTAATTCTTTGGTATCTCATTTTCTCATGTGAGCAATTGTGACTATGGTACTGTTTGTTTTGTGTCTTGAAGTACTGTTCTCTGCTCCAGAGAACCTATGTATATTTTCTATAAACAATTCAAAGCTTTTCACACCAATTTTATACATTTTTTCTTGTGGGCTAGTTATCAGTTGCATTACTAAGTGTTTATTTTAAAGTGTGACTCCAAGAAAAAACTGAAAGAAGAGAAAACACAGGAATTAATAAAAAACTTCAGTGTTAATAAAATAATCATAGAAATCCTCTGACTTAAATACCATTGTCCTGCTGTTGGGGGAGATACATACAGAAAAACTTGACCTGTTTTTTACAGAAACTCTGTACAGTGGCAGCCCTGCCTGGCTAAAGAGAGATCACCTGGGAAAGGACAGATAGGAGCCAAATCATCACAAGTAGCCTCTGAGCATGGATCTGATGTCTTTGTACCTGTCAGGGTGCTGAGTGGATGAGCAGTTAGGAAGACACAACCATGCATGTATGCTTTTTATTTGAAAATATGTAATATCTGATTTGCAGAAGAGCACGGTGGCCCTCACATAGCCTGGTCACGGGAAGGACAAGACGTGGCTGCTTAATTCAAGTCAAGCTGGAGGGTGAATCCTGCAGACATCAGAACAGAGTAGATCCTTCACTCTTTATCTTGCTCCACCGCTTATCACAGGGAGCAGATAGTCCTAAGTAGCTTGCCAAGGAGTGGTTGTAAGAAACAGCCATTTCTGATATCCCAAACATCCAATAACACCATTCCACAGATTGCTTTTATCTCTCGCTCAGTGCACCACTTTGTTTGTTACAATCTCAGCAATTTGTGCATTACACAGTCCCTTTGGAAAAGCATGTAAAATATTTATGAATGTCAAGAAAAATTTAGAAGATGTATTTTGCAAGTACCACAATATGATCTGTATGGTGGAAACTTACCTTTTTGATTAGAACTGTGCAAAATATTGCACTTTAAATGAAACCAGTGGTGGGGAAATTTCCATTTCTGCTGTCAGAACCTACATAGAAAAATGTTACTTATGCCTCAGAGACTGTAACTTTATCAATGCTACAAAATCTTACGAAAATATATATTTTTTTAGATATTTCTTTATTTTTTTAGGTGGGGTTGATTGTTGAGCAGGTGAAAAGCACCAGACTGGAAACAAGACTGGAAGCAGAAGAAACTGAATTACCCTCCATACAAACACTTTGCGACATTAGCAGGAGCCAGGAAAGCCTCTTTAAGCTACTCTGTCAAATTAACCTGTTACTGAAGGGCCATGTTGTGGGTCAGGTGAATACTCTAGATTTCTTTACATTTGTAGATTAAAAACGTCTGGGACCAGCCTCTAGCACTGAAGCCAATAATCGCAAAAAAAATCCATATCTGTACCATTAAACTCTCTGAGCCTCCAAACAGGTAGACCATGTAAAAATTGCATCCTGGAGTTTTTTCCTACCCATGCTAACTGTGCAGCTGGACCTAGTTATTGCTTGGGAGAGCATTGTATGAGAATGCTCTGCAAGACTAGTGCGTAGAGGGAAAATCTTGCAGCAAAAGTAGGAGCTAGGATGGTGCTCGTGAAGCATGAGGTGGCTGTAAGTTGTTCTCTCTCTTTATAGTGCAGGTAATCTTTCAAGTCTGCTCATGAAAAAGGCAATAAAAACCTTTTTATGAACTATGGCTACAAAATGTAGTAAATGGTGCCTTAACTACCTTTATAATTTTTAAATGTAGGATATTTTTAATAATATTTGTTGTATTCTATTTTCTTTTCTAATTTTGAGATTGTTAGCTTTGCAAAGTGAAAGGATGGTATTTTGAGGGTTAAAATTATTAATGGATTTTTAGATGTTAGAGAGAAAAAAACCCAAGCAGTCCTATCATGTAACAGAATAGGATTTATGCCCCACTGCATATTTTTTCATTATAGTCATTCATGTAAGCTGGGACAAAATACACAACCAACATATCTTGAAAACTACTCTAAATACAATACCAGGTCAGGATGACCCACACAGGTGAAAACTGCTGGATGGAAAATATGACAGCGGGTACCTTGTAGTGGTCCAGGAGATCTATGCTTCTTCTGGACTTCAGTTGGACTGAAACACCAACTTTTGTTTAACCTATAGCCTGGAACAGAAAATGTTCTTCTGCAACTCCACAAAACTAAAAAATATTTTTACACAACTTTGTTTGCCAATCTAAACTCACTGCATGCAGTTAGGGTAGGAAATACAATTAAAATAATATTTTTGAAAGAACTTCTATTCCATTACCTCTCTGTTGGAAACACAAATTTCCCCTACAGACTTCTGTTCTGTGTAATGTCTCATTCTGGCAAAGTGCTTGTAATTTCATACATACCTGCATTTTTTCTGTACTTTATTGTGACTATATCTCTGCTTAAGTATTTGGTTGCCTTACATACAAAAGCCAGGAAAAAATAAGAAGTTTGAATATGTATTTAACATCCTCACAGTACAGGTTGATTTGCCCTGACCTCTGAAATGGATGCAGAGAGCTGTTCCTATGAGTACCAAGGGAAGATTTAACGGATTTAGAGATCAGTATCAGATGTGTGGGTGGGATGAAGCCCCTCTGAAGATAGCAGTTATCTCCAGAAGAGAAAAGTAATAACATCAAAAGATGAGCAAATCCGTCCTTGATCCCTAATTAAATTGCGTCTGTCTGCCAATCACTGGTGGATGCATGGAGATGTTGTAACCACTGATGCTCCACCTACTCACATTTGCAGTCGACAGTGCAGAACGGACACTATGTCCTTGGACAGGAGGCCCCCCTCAGGGCCCCACTCAGATACCCTGGCCACACAGCAGCTGCCTCTTTTGTGCAAACCCTGTCTGCAAGGGCCCAGGTGTTGATTCATTTAGATTAAGCAGTACCAGATAACTTGATTCTAGAAAGCACATGCTATTTCATACGTGTTTAATTTATTTTATTGCTAGTATATTCACATTGCATCCAGGTAACTGAGTGAGCAGAAGCCATGCCCCCACTCCAGAAAAATTAAGAAGGAAGGGGCTAAATGGTCTCCAAAACAGCAAGCAGGACACTGAAGTTAAAACATATTCACCGTACATCCTACAAACAGCCGTTGCCTGCTCAGTTCACCTGTCTGTGTAGCTGCCTGGTCAGAAACTACTCCACTCCAGGCTGGCCATCTCTTCCCCAAGACAGATGTCACAAGGAAAGCAGTAGAAGCAATATTAATATGCGGTGACAGAGAGAAAGAGTTTGTGTGAAGCAAAGCTTCACTGATTTTGTTGCCCATGAACAACTTATTTCAATAATGTTCAACATTGTCCTCTAGAGAAATATCTTTTGCTGTAATATTATCCCTATCCCATCTCTTCAAGACATTTTTGCTTAATGTTTATATACAGTAAATAAATATATATTTTTTCAAGCTGAGACAGACCTTGAAACATAATGTATCTTTTTATAGTATTATTCACCCACTCAGAAGAAAATAATTCACGAACATGGAGTTTAAAATGCATCATAAAATTCATGCTTCTCACTGAACCAGTTTAACTCAACACATCCCCTACATTAATAACTACAACACATGGAAGCAGATCTGAAAGAATTTAAGATTGCACAGTCCAAAAATATGTGCACTTAACCCTGAGGTATTGGATATCAGACAAAATCCATAGTACGTCTGGGAAGTAAATTTTATTAGACAATTGGTGATAGGCAGGCTTACAGCTGCTGTCAAAAAAGAAGTATAGTAACTACAGGTCCTTGTGTCAGTACCATGGCAAAGCTGTCCACCTCTTGCTAGAGATGGAGCAGGACACCAGTTTCCTTACTGAAGAGTTGAGTATCTTTGTGCAAGACACATCCTTTTTGAAGTCACAGAATCATAGAATGGTTTGGGTTGGAAGGGACCATGGAGATCATCTAGTCCAACCCCCCTGCAGTAAGCAGGGACATCTTCCACTAGATCAGGTTGCCCAGAGCCCCATCCAACCTGACCTTGAATGTTTCCAGGGACCGGGCATCTACCACCTCCCTGGGCAACCTATACCAGCATTTCACCACCCTAAGCGTAAAATATTTCTTCCTTATATCTAGTCGAAACCTCTTAGTTTAAAACCATTACCCCTTGTCCAATTGCTACAGGCTCTGTTAAAAAGTTTATCCCCATCTTTCTTATAAGCACCCTTTAGGTACTGAAAGCCGCAATCAAGTCTCCTCGTAGTCTTCTCTTCTCCAGGCTGAACAACCCCAACTCTCTCAGCCTGTCCTCACAGGGGAGGTGTTCCAGGCCTTTGATCATTTCTGTAGCCTCCTCTGGACCCACTCCAACGGGTCCATGTCCTTCCTGTGCTGAGGACCCCAGAGCTAGACACAGTACTCAGGTGTGGTCTCACCAGGGCGGAGTAGAGGGGCAGAATCACCTCCCTCAACCTGCTGACCACGCTTCTTTTGATGCAGCACAGGACATGGTTGGCTTTCTCGGCTGCAAGCTCATTACCTGCTCATGTCCAGCTTCTCATTCACCAGGACACCCAGGTCTTTTTCTGTAGGGCTGCTCTCAATCTCTTCATCCCCCAGCCTGTATCGATATGGGGGGTTGCGCCAACCCATGTGGAGGACCTTGTATTTGGCCTTGTTGAACCTCCTGAGGTTTTCACTGAAGCCTGAATTGAAAGTCTCTCCTTGTTCATCTTCAACTCCACATGGTTACAGATGTCCAGTACCTGCCCTGAGCAATACCTCCACCAAAATGCTCCTGGACTGAAGTGGAAACTAGAGTCCTGATCTGAAGGTGTTTCCTGCAGAGCTGTCACCAGCAGAGACGTACCAGTACAGTTTTGTAAAGGCGTTTGTGCTTTTTAACTCCTGCTGTTCAGAAGGGCACACATTTCAGTAGCTGGTTCCTTGGAACAGCATTTATCTACGAAACAATTTGAATAAGGTTTTAATCTATCCAAACCCTGAAATCTGTGACAGAGTATCTCAACGCCTGCACCACATAACACTGAGAACTAATTCCTTCCTCACATAATGAAGAAAATACGCTCAGTCAAAAGAGGAAACAACTTCCAATGCTTGTCAAGCTGTCTCTGTACAGGTCCCAGTTCTGAAAACATTGTCTTGTAAGAAGGAGCCTTAGTCCCTTAATGAGCTGTTTATTCCCAGTGGAGCCAGCAAGGCAGGGAAAGTTTTCTGAAGGATCAGTTCTCTAAAAGCACTAGTGGTGAAGGGGCAGCAATAAGCTATGACTGTACTCTTGAATTCACATTTTCTAGAGTTTTTGTTGGTGTGTAACACATAAACCTCACCCTACATTCATTTGCAGAACCTCTCTAGAATTGGTGGGGTTTTTCTTTTTTTTTTTTTTTTTTTTTTTTTTCCCTTCTGATCCAGCAATCTGTATTCTGTCTGTGGCTAAAAGCAGGACACTGAGCTCCAGTGTGAGAGATCCTGTGGCTGTAAGCACCGTTTCTGACTCCACGTCTGATAGTGGAAATACAAGGAATTGGCACCGGCCCTTCCCTTTATAGATAAACATGAGTAGGAGTTCATTTTTTGTGTCCTTATCTACAAGCAATTTAAGACTGTTTCACTCAATATGTGCTTAAACACGATTACTAGTTACAGTACAGATGTGCTCAGGTGTATTTATATTCTTACGCTTTTTTTTCCCCTCCTTTTTTTAATGCATTATGAATGCCACTTGGTTTTTGAGAAGAAAACAAGAATCCTGCCAAACCTCCAGGTAATCTCTAATGCTCACATCATATGTAGTCACATTAATCATAAATATCATGTTGCTAACAGCTACAGATCAGTTACCTAATACATGTAAAAATAAATGAAAAAATACAACCAAATGTTGAACAAGAAGTGCCTATACTTTATCATATGTCTCAGTGGTGAGGTCATTTATTGGAATTTCTTCTCAGGCCAGATTTTAGCATGAATAAGATAATATTCTTTCCTCTTGTATATTTGAATCAGAATGTACGTATTTTTACTAAGAAATAGTTCAGTGAAGAGATAATTAACATCAAAGTAGGAATAATTCATGACTATTACTTAAGAAGAAACCACCCTTTCCAGTCATAGCTAAACAAACCTTAAGAAAAATATCCAGAGAACAGATTGTTTGTCTGCAAAAGAATTATTGTGGCTGCCTTTTAAAAGACAGGTTGTATTTCATAGGCACAGGCCTGATCAGGGAGCAAAAGGAACAGGCTCAGTGGGAGCACAGGAGGTTTCTGAATAGCTGGTGAGGGAGAAATGGCAGCAACCGAGTCATCCCTCATACTACCTGCATGCGGACATAGAGAGAAATATGATATTGGAGTGGGATGATCCCTTGCAAAGGGCTCTGCCTCCCTGAGCATCCAGCCAAAGTCTGAGCCTTTATTCTGAGAAGTTTAAAACCATAGTCTACAATAAAGAGCATCAGTAATGTATTTAGAAGGAAGCAAGATATGTAGTGAAAAAAGTCTTGGTAAAACCTGCAAGCATTATAGCTTTAAATGGATTGCCATTTGCAAAAGATTGGAGACAAAGGAAACAAAAGACATGCATCTAAGAAGTATGCTGGAGCAGTCATGCAGAAGAGGAAGACACGGGGTTTTTTACTTCTATTTTTTTACAGTTTAAAAAAAAATAAAAGTTTTTTCAAGATGAACAAATAAGAGAGAGAATTTCTGAAAAAAAATGAGGACTGTGAATTGCTGACAAGTTCAAACTTGAGTGCTGGGAATCCAGCAGTGTGTTCTGTGGTCTTTGGTGTGATCTTTGACTCATTTGCACTTAACCTGCATCTGTGGGTCAGATTATTATGGAACTATCTAGATAAAGTTCATTAGGTATAGGCAGCTAAATACTCAAATATTTAAATATGCGGAATATTGGCACTGAGTACTTTGAATTGCAAAAATTTGCATCCCTCTGTGACAAGGAATCAGTCAAAGGCATCTTGGTGGCATATGGTTACTTTTAAAAATCATGTTAAGCAAAGAGTTGAAATTTGACCTTGGATAACATTTATAAATACGAAATCTCCTTTTCTAAATCAGTACTACACAATGCATTTTTCAGTTTAATTATTTCTTTTGCAGTATTATTTAGGTAAAACTTTATCAATTTAGATATATTCTATGGTTTCTGTTAATTGAAATTGAAATTGTTGCCTGAAATTTATCTGTTGAAGTGTTCATCTTCAATATACTTTCTATCTATTTGATGGAATAAAGATCAACCATGTTTGGGGAAACACCACCTGTGTGTTTTACCTGTCTGTATCCCAAGACAGGATGACAAAGGTATTCTGTAGCTGAGTGGGATGCATTTAAGTTTGTGGTGGGCAAAAGGCTGAAAGAAAGCTTGAGAAGAAATGTGCCATCTATGTGTTGTTCTCCAGGTGGCTGCACAAAAAAGGACATGTTAGTGATGAGGAACCTGCTGAGGCAAATTAAATTGCCAGTTCTGCTGCTGTCAAAGGCATCAGGCTGAGATGAGGACTCCAAATCAAAAATAAGCATAGTAATAACTAGTATAACTACATCTACAGACGTGGACACTGACTTTTCAGGGTAGAAAGGGTGGAAGGACTTGCATGCTCAGGCTCAAATATTGTGAGAGGGGCTCCCCAAATAGTTCCATGTTACATCACAACTCTGGTTGAAGTGGTCTTCACTTGGATAAAAAGCTGATGCAGCTTTCTTGTATAAGTACTTAACTCAAAGTTATGTGGTACCTTCTATTACCAAAAAAAAAAAAAAAAAAAAAAAAAAAAAAAAGATTGTTTTATTTAAAAATAACTAGTATTTCTCAAAAATCTATATTCTTCCTCCTTCTCCACTAAGAAAACTAAAAGAATCATTATTCTCCTCAATACTGCAGAGTATAAAAATTCCTAATACACAGAAAATCTAAGGAATTTGTTAATATACTTGATGTTAATTTTCCTCGCTATCTTCAGATATCATCATCTCTACAATACACTCCATTTAAAATGTTAAATTAACTTCATTCATGTTCTTTTAACAGTTGTGCTGTTTTTAAAACTCCAAGTACAGCGACTGATCAGGACAGACAGGAACTTCTGGAACTTCCCCCCACAAAATACAACTTTTAATTCAGAGATATTCCAGGATGTGCTTTGCAATGGGAATCTCGCAAATGGTGTAGGTGATGCGGTGAACCAGAATACCTGATTTTTATGTCCTCCAGCTGACAGAAAGTATTTATTTTTTTCTGTCACTTTTTCTTTTTCATTAATTGGACTTCTCCGCTTTGCCTGGGCAATGCTTTGAAGTTCAAAGTTTGTCACATTCTATGTGTCAGACATAGGATGGGTGGGAGAAGACGGGGTTTTAACTTCAAAGAACAGTCCAAGGAAAGAGAGGCTGGGGAAGAATAACAGATATCCAGAAGAAAACATCTCCTTCTGCCTGAGGGAGACAAGAAACTTTTCCAAGGGAGCAGTGTCTCTCATCTCTTTTCAGTCCATGGTCAGAAAAATTATATCCAAAGAAATACCAGTGAAAATAAAGGTTCACACAACAATTTACAGTAAGTGATACTGTTTAAGCTGTAATGTTGTACAGCCTTAACAAGTGTTTCAGATTCTGTAGCTCTTATGCATATGAGACTCACCAGAAAATAAAAGGAAAGGAAAAATTCAGATGAAAAACCGTAAGACCAGATCCTGTTATTTGAGAAATGAAATCTTTGCGTCTTTCATTGGAAATCAGGGCATGCTGTATTAACCTTATTCAAGGAATATAAACTTTAAAGTATTATATGAAATGTGATACTTACAAAGGAACAAATAAATGAAGAGTGGGCATGAACCCACAAACAGAACTAGATAGGCTCCACTTCTGCGGATATGGTTATTCTTGATTTTTGTCTCTCTTTGTGAGCAAATCGATTCAGCTGCGGTAGACTGCAAGACTGTTTGAGCTTGCCAAAATTGTTTTATAGATTTGATCCAATGCCAAGAAGGGAGAAGCTAGTGAATATGTTTTTCCTCTAACCTTTAATTCATCTTTCCTCAAAACGTTGTAACCTAAAAGCCTCTAATGACCTTCTAAAAACTAAACCACACTGATAGTATACTTGAATCATTCTAACAGGAGAGGTGTGGCTTGTGCATCTGTGCAGAGAAGAGCCTGACAAGATCATGCAAACTGAATCTCACTTGTCTTTAAAAATTAATGTGTCTTCTCAGCTCTTTTTTACGAATAATTTAACTCATCTTTATATTAAGGTGAATTTTCTATCAGGCACACTGGCCTTCAGGAGATATCTGAACTTTGGGTGCAAGAACTGCCTGGTCTGGGCTCTCTGCTTGCATCCTTTAGCAAAGCCCCTCTGCAGTGACACCAGTGCTGATTCAGGCGGCTGTGAAACGCTGAAAGTTCTGCTTAAGTTTTCTCAAATTCATCTAGCTTCCACTTCATTCACCCTCTTTTTTTTTTTTTTTTTTTAAATCTACCACTTAGAAATGAGTGACAAGTAAATGGCAGATTTGGCATTGATTATTGGGTAGTATGGCATTTCATGTATAGTTCCTACGGCTGCTCAGTCTCCATTCACTTACACTATTGCCATGCTTTGACTCACTTTCGTTTAGCTCATGAGGACTGTGAAAGCCAGAGCCCATGACTCAGGCAGGTATGATTCAGCACACATGGTCATCACAACATCTGCAAACATGCAAATATATCAAAGATGATAAAAATATTACATTATCCTGAAGAGAGATTTGTTGACTTTTGACGAGTCAGTCCTAAGAACGGGATACCAGTACAGATTTTGAAATCAAGACATCAGAATACATCCTGATTTCTAATTGCAACTGATCATAATAAAGGGAGAGTTTGGTGTGATTTGGATCAAGCTTTAGGTCTAAATTTGTATTGGTTCCCAAACATTTCCTCCATCTTATCAATATTACCAAATATTCTCCTTTTTTTTTCCTTTTTTCTTTCTTTGACTACATCAACACCGCTCCCAGAAATGGCCTCAAAACTGACTGTAAATGTGGTTTGCATCACTTCCACCTGCCTTCTGCCCATCTCACAGCTTGCTGTGTAAAGCAGTCTTTACAGTCTTACAACCTGCAAGGCTAACACGTATTTTCAAAATGGCCTAAGGACTTGTAGGACAGATTGGTCTGTGTGTCTCCTCGGTGCATCTCCAGCTTGGAAATAAAAAGTTCCAGAGCAGCTGCTTACATGTCTTCACTTCCAATACACAGCTCAGCTGCCAATAGTGACTGACCAGTGCTTTAGCATCCTCTCAGTGTTTTAGTGAAATGTTTTCCACGGGCTACAATTTGTGAAATAATTCCATTGTACTTCTCTGTTAGCATGTGTGTTTCCTCTATTAATGATCTTGAAAAGTGTGACGGATCAATGCTTCTAGATCAAGGATCTTCCCTCCTGTTCAGACAGAAGAGTTTTCAGTACTGAAGTTTTAGCATTTTGATATTTTTAAAGCTTCAGTAGCTATTGAAAATTTTATAAACTACCATGAAGTTGCTGAGACAGTTTTGCCTATCAGTGGCAAACAAAAAAAGACAGAATCTGCACCAGAAGTTTTCAGTGCTCACATCCACCAACATGGCTGCTTTCTTCTAGTACACTGAAATACCCGCTCTCAGGTTTACAAGAGAACAAGGTTCTGAAAAGGAAACCCAGAGACTTTCATTGTATTACTGTATTACTAAGGTAAAACTTTTTTTTTTTTTTTTTACATTTGTAAAAGCATGTAGTGAGTCAACTTTCGAATCAGCTTTCTTTTGGAGGCATTTATTTCTGCAATAATTCAACAGTTGTCAATATTCTGTGGGTAGAAGTCACTGGTTCTAAATATAAACTGACAAGAAGTATTCTTGTATTACTGAACTTATTATAGCTGTGTTCTTACTGTTGTTACCAGCCTTGATTTCTTGTTTCTTTCAACAATTAAAAGTGATGAAAATGTGTACACTCATTTTAGGTAAGACTTTCATGGAAATTACAAAGGATGAAACTCAGTCCTGTGATACACCTGGAGCCTGGTAAAACTGTAGATTGTGCTTGTTTCTTTACTTCTCTGTCACAAATTTTTGTAGTAATTTTCATCATACTGTAATTACGATTTTGTGTGTGCATCTGAAATCCTCACCTCTGCTTGATGTAATGCAGTAAAGAAGCTGTTGAAAATATATGTTCAATTTCAAGACCTTAATATTACTTTCAAATGGAAAAAGCTCAAATAATTATTCTTCAGTTTATCAGTAGTAGTTAGAGTAACAGAAAAAAGGAGAAATGCAAGCAGAGGTACTGATTCTCTGGCAGAGGTATTTGGATTTGTCTAAGTAGGTGTGCAGTGTGTATTTGCTTTGAGATTTGGGAAATATTAAAAAAACCCACCAAATCTCTACCCTATGCTTGGTAGAAAATTATGCATTTGTTAGAGAGAATTTTGTATTTGAGATCAACAGGATCCAAATCCATAATATCACTGCAGTGGATGGCACTCCGACTTATTAGTTAGTAAGTTTGAGGGGCTTATTGAAACAGCTGGCAAATCAGCAGTGAAAATGCTGATTTTGAAAAACTATTCTTTTTCCAGAGAATCAGACCTATTTAGCAGCAGTGTTAGAGATGAAGACAAAAACTGCATTAAAATATCATTGAGGGTGGGGCAGAAATTGAGCAAATCAACAGTTCTGACTTAAATCTGGCCACAGCCAGAGGTGTGCCTTCTTCTAATGAATCACATGTAGTCCACTATTGGAGGCCAGGACCCTTCTGAATCTCTACAAATATCATGTAATGTGTTCATTTGAATTACTCTGCTGCAGTTCACTCAGAAAAATGTATCTCCAACCATTCCAGTATATGTAGCTTAGAAAAATGTTTAAGTTTAGTTGACAGACAGATTAGCTCCCAGTGACATGAGATATTTTTTAAAAGTTTGTGCTACATCCCTTTTCTAATGTGCATAATTCATAATGGAGAGCAGGTAAAGTTCAGAATTAACTTGAATATTTGTATACTTCTAAGGATGAACACAACTTTGCTGAGTTTCACCAAATCGTAGAATCATAGAATGGTTTGGGTTGGAAGGGATCTGAAGGAGCATTGAGTTCCAACCGTCCTGCTGGCAGGTTTACAGTTCTGTGGAACTTCAAGGCTGCATTGGAGGAATGGTTTATTTTCATGTCATACTCCGAATTATTTTGTTTTTTTCTTATGCTGGCTAGCAATAATATGCCACAGAAATACTATTGGATCCTTATGTTGTTTTTTTTGGTGTTTTTTTTTAACCTTCCTAATCAAACCTAGTGAACATCTCAGAGACCCACAGCTGCAACCTAGGAATTCAGTATGTTGGAACTTACTACGGTCAAAATAAATTGTATCCAAATTTTTTGAAAGACCTTTAATTTCATCTCTACAACCAAAGATGAATTAAGAATCATGATTTGATTTCTCATCTGAACAGATAATTTTTTTTAATAATTAGCACTTCACTACTTCGTGAGCATGATCTCAAAGCTCAATGCAGTACCTGAACCTTTGGTCTTTTATGTCAGAGGGGAAATTACTACTTTTACTATTATTGCCATCCTATAAAGTTATCATACTCCAACAGGATATCTAAAGATACGTATTGAAAATAGTCAATAGTAACGTATTTCCCTATATAATGGGTACAGAGATACACAGCTAGATCTACAAAAGGATTTGGTAGCTGAACTTGGGAGTGAGATTCTAAAGTTACAGAGCCAATTTTTCACCCCACTACCAGAACCTATAGATGCTTTAAATACACAGATATCTAAGACTTAAGACAGAAAATTTTTCATGTCTAAATTTATTCTTCTGTGAGCAGGATTGAGTTTAGCAGGCAGAGCTGAGGTACTGAGCTGGTACATACTGTGAGAGTCAGTTAGAAAATCAGCATTGTCTCAACCTTGTCATCAAGGACATGACACCCCCAGTTAGACTACAGTGTCCCTTCTTATGGATTTGATGCATCCTGGTAGCAAGACCCATGACTCGGCAGGCCTGTTGTAGCAATCTAATATCATAAGAAAATCTCTAGGGTAAAGTAAAACACAATTGCCGTTTTCTGGGACAAAGGAGCAGCTGGCATGCAAAGAACTCGTTTCCCCAGCAATGCACTCTGGTCCTGGTACAGAACAGATTGATGGGGGATGGAGTGTAATGGTCTCATTCCATGGCCCTGTCCTGTCCAAGACTATCCATACCTCTGTAAGGATGGGAACAATAAGCCGCAGGTGCCACGGCTGTCCAACCAGAAAGATGGCAGACACTGTGCCAATCTCTGCGACGAAATCTTTACGCTGAGCTGAACTTTGCTCATTATTATAATGTCATTATAATATCAAAACACACCTCCATCCCGAAGGCTACCTGCCTCCAAGGTAGATCACTCCCCAGGCACTCCTCTCTGGGCATGCGCAACGGTGCTACCTGGCAGAGGTGGAGACAGGAAAATGAGTTCCTGGGGAGAGGTGGGGATTCCTGAGGTAGAGGAGGAGCAAGGTGTGTAACTTTGTATAAAAGGTCATCCCCTAGCAACCTAAAGTTGAAGCCTTCCCCGCCAACAATCAAGGGCGATCATTAGGACTGGTGGGACGCTGTTGGCTCTGGGCCCGGGGGACGCCTTGGACTCCCGGTGGTAGCTATATTCCTCTTTTCCTCTCTTTACTTTACTTTTCACTCCTTTTATCTATCACACATTGCTTACAGACACAAAGTAATAGTTTTTATTGTTTAACTGAAGCTAACCCCTTTTATCATGGTTGCCTTAATTTTGCACTTAGACATCTCAGCAAAGAACCATCACGAGTCCTTAGTGGACCGTGACACCTATGAAGCCTGGTTGTACACTCATGGAAATGTGAGGCTGGAAGGTGCTTCAAGAGGTAACTCAGGATATATGAGCTTGAGTAAGCAAGGCATTTCTTCTGTTTCTTCTGATATGGCCTCTTTTGCGTGTCAGAACATGATTATCATATAGGCACCAGACTGACATCCACAGAATCACGTATTAGTCTGTGTGTCTTATTATCTTCTGGGGAGCCACGTTTAATAACAGCTTCTGCTTGAGCAGATTCAAATGCTTTGTGGTTGGTCACTCTGCAAAGGACCTGTTACATTTGCACTGTTCCCTCAAGATGAGTGCCCAGGACAATCTCTAAAAAGCATAGAGTAATGTTTTCTTCTTCAGCTTTTGATGGCAAAAGATTATTTTCCTACAGCATGAATGAACACAAAGGATGCTGGGGGGAACAAATCAAAGGAGAAAGGAGAAAGCATCACTTGAGGGTCATTTCTTATACGTGTGTATGATTGTGTGCACACAGATGCATGCATAACTGAAAAATATCACAACAGCTGGTTTGATATGAGTAAAGCCTTCCCAGTTTCAGGAGGGAGCATGCAGGCTCTCCATTTTCCTCCTTCTTCTGTGCATAGTCTACTTTGCAGATTAATTCAGACACAGGTCTTGTGCATTTCTCAGTGTGTGATCCATGACGATTATTGCTCCTGGCACAGGAAAGGCAAAGAGAGAAGTACTTATTGCAGCTTTTTCCTTCCCAAAATATTGTACGTATGTTTGTCAGAAATGGCTGGATGAGGTTACTGCCTTTCGGGTTGTCATAATGACTTCTTGAAATGTTTTAAAATTCATTTTGCGTGTAATGGTTTCTAACGAACACGTCATGCATTGGAAAGGAAGAAATAAATAGAACATGAATGTTAATTAATAGCAAATTGTTAGTCAAATTAGTAGATTTTGGAAAAGACTGTACCCATTTTTTTAGCCCCCCATAACTTTGATTGTACATTTGACTGTACACCGTAATTGCCTTCAAGGGGCCTGTTTCAACACACATTCAAATCTTGTTGCCATTTAAGACTGAATCCCCATAGAGTTCATTTGAAATTGTTTTACTTTGATAATGGCTTTATTAATGTGGTCTCAGTGGACTTGAAATGAGATTGTTTGACCATTGTAATGTGGTTTTTCATAGGCTTGCAGTAAAATAATTTACTCTTGTAATGTGGTTTCCATTAGCTTGCACTAAAATAATTTCCCACTGGTAACAGGGATATTCACTTCAACTATTTTGCCCTCAAAATGGTACAGAAATGGGCAGCCTTGTGGTAGAGGATTCAGACCATAGTGGCATAGTGAAGGTGTTGCTGAATCTGCTCTGTCAGAGAGGGTCTCTGACACAAAGATAATAGTCAGCAGCACGTTTTGCCCAAGTTCAGCTGCATTTTTCTTAACTGCCTTGCTATTTCCCCTGATGGTATTTTTTTTTCAGTTCAACTTAATCAGGACAGTTCTGACTTCATGAATCCCCATCTAAATATTTTTCATGTTTCAGTTGCTCCTGATTCTCAAGGAAGAGATATAAGGGACTTAGTCACAGATAATTTTCCAGCAGAGGTGATTTCCAGGTCAATAGTTTGACACTCTAAGGCAATACAGGGGAGTTCTGGGCTGTTTGCAAATGGAGCAAAATTATCATTGCTCTACAGGGTCATCTTCCACTCGTAGATGACAGTGGAGAATAGCTATGTTCTTTGCTATTCATGATGCACCCTGAGTGCCAAGATCCACAGAAGGGAGTAGAAATGGGATATAACATTTCTATACCAGTCAAGCATTTCTCTCACAGTGGGAAAATTCACAGTGGAAATTTCAGTCGGATATGTAGTGATTTTATGCCTTTCAGATATACACGGGGAATTTGAGTGCTTATTTTTCTCCTCCCTCACTCCCAGATAGCTTTAGTACCTGTCTCACAGTCACTAAAACAAATGTCTTTCAGTAGTATTTTGAGAGGACTTATCTCATGAAAGTTCATTTCCTTCTCTGAGTACCGACTCTATCAAAATTAGAAGCCTAGTGAAATTATTCCCATCAATGCCAGAAAACATTCAGGAGATTATGTTACTGTTCCACCCATTCTTGTGGATGCAGGAGGGCTGAGGACTGTCAATATGGCACATTTCATAAGTAACAAATTCACACACTATTTAACAAAAAAAAATAAAAATCTAGTGTAATGTTTCACAGTGATCTAAGCTTTTCATAATAAGGCTAGCACAGTTTAACTTTTAATTAAAAGTGGATTCAGTAGGATGACTAGCATTCCAGTGATACTGGGAACTTTTGCTCCATTCCTGAATATTGTGGTTCAGTAGGATCCAAAACCAGATGTAAGAAAGTTGCATATTGAACCAGATCATCGTATTTGAATGTCTTGTGTTCCTAAGTGAGAAATAAAAGTCTGAGCCCTGGAATGAGTATTATAGACCATCTTACTGTAAGTAATATATTTTTATATGTTTAAAGAAAAGGTCTGCAAATACAACAGGCTTGTTGCAGAGAGTTTCTACAGGACAACACTCCTAATAGAGGTTTGGTCCAAGTAAGCATTTGGTTCTTGTGTAACTAGAAAAAGCTGATTCATTTATTTCTTTTTATATGCATAAATCCTGCACTGAAGAAAGGAGAAAAGGCTGAGTTTAGAAGCTGATGGTCTGAGGAGGGAAATCTTCTTTGCTGTTAAGAAGATTTCTGTAAATCTCCATAAGCAAATGGAATACGGTGTCTAGATGTCTGAACTACTGATGGGACTTTTTACAATTGTAATGTAAATGATACGAGTGTTGGTTTTGATTGCAGTTAGAGTATTTCCTTGTTGGTAGAAAGATGAAAAGGAGTAGGCAGGGTCTTCTTGGAATTAAATGCACAGAGAACTTCAGTTTTGACAAATGTGAAGTTCAATACTGGTTATGGTATTAAGTGAATGAGTTGTTTAAATGGATGTTTTGCTAATGACTCAATCTTGCACTCACACCCAGTAGAGAACAATTTTGGGTGGGTAAACAAAAATAATTCTCCTGCCCCTTTATGTTTGTATGGTGGGAAAACATTTCAGTGATGTTGCAGATCTGCCTAGAAGAAATGTAAGGGATCTCCTGAAAGCTTCATTACCATTCACAATAAATGAACAAGAAAGTAGGAGGAGCCTTATGTCTATAGGGGGGTGATTTGTGTTGTTAACTATGATAAAGGATTCTCTTTCAAGTTCCTGATAATGCAGAACATCCTGGATTGCTGAGGATGTATAACAGCACAGCAGAGGAAGCTTGATGAACTGCCGAGAATAACTAAGGGCAGAGAGCTTAAATGGTAGAGATGATTGTCCAGCTTTTAAGGCCGGAGCACATTAAGTAAGTTAATGTGGCTATCTAAGGACACTGAGCATGCCCAGTGAGGGGCCATAGATTTTTAAGGACTCAGAGCATGCTTTTGTGCACAGCTCCTTATGCCACATAATCCCTAAAGATGCCATTTTATGCCATCTGGCTTTTGTTGTTATTCCCAGTCAGCACTTCTAGATTTTTTTTTCTCCACTGTGAAACATATTTCCCTTTCATTTCAGAGATATTTTTTTTAATTCATTTTGCTCAAGGCTTATCTTGCATACCAATAAATCAAACCACATTTCAAGTGGTTTTTTTTTTTTTATTTTAGCTGTGTCCATAGATCCAATTAACAATCATCATTAGTCACCTCTTCCCTTTTTCCTTTCACTTTCTTAAATGGTGACTTCTACAGATGTCCAAGGACCACTGACTCCAGAAAGAGCTGTGTATGCAACATGCAGCTGCTATGACAATGGAGTCCAGAATAGTCTGCCTGTCATTTTGCTTCAAATTTCTCAGTTTTATTTCCTCACCCATTTCCATGTTCTGTGTGTTCCTTCCTAGCTGCTGGAGCCCAGCAATGATGGTGATCTGGTCTAGAATGAAGGAGGTATGTGGCCTCAACCACTTCTGTTGGTGCTGATGGTTGGAAGGTATAGGATAAAAAAAAAATAAGGGATTTCTATTTGGGATGTTCCTGAAGCCACATAATTGCCAATGACTAGAAAAATATAAGGAGATAATTTGCCCCCGATATTTCCCATTTTGATAAAACTAAATTTGGAGACGAGCTTTTGCTCTATACTAGCAAAACCTACAGTCCAAACCTGAAGCCTTTAGATGGTGGAAGGAGACACAAATTAAAATATGTCCTGAGTGCTTTGCTACTCCTCAGTGCCCCATATGTATCGCATTTGTTATTTGGGGGTTTGTCTGTTTAGACAAGGGGTAGGGGGTACAATCAGAGTCTTCTGGAGAGTGTGCCTATGAGTGCTGCTCATCATGCAATGCAACTGCTCATAAAAAACATGACCGACAAGTAAAGCATTATTAATTTACCTAATTTTCACACTCGGTCATTTTTCCCAGTCATGAACAAAAAAAACCTGTAAAAAGTGTGAGAATATAGGTGGATGTGAACTGGGGGGGTGAGTGGCAGGAAGAGAGTTGATTTTTCCCTGCATTGGCACATAACAGGGGGTGAACAGGGCACTGGATGAGAATATGGTGATGAGCTTCTCTGAACTGTAGGGGTTTTTTTAATTTAATTGGAATTCCCTAATTGATGCAAGAGATTGCTCTTGCTGGGTAAACTCACAAAAGATATTTTATTTAAGCGTAGATATATAACGAGGGAGAAAGCCTGATCTGCACTTTCAGCCCCTGCTCCCACTGGAGGGTGACACCACATCCCTTTGTCCCCAGATGAGAGGAGCAGAGAATGTTCCCTGCCGTCACCTGCAGAGCCCACTACATAGATATAGTAATGTCCTATGTTGTTTTATTGTGTTTCTTCTAATGGGGAAGGTTATTGTTGATGGGGTTTTTGGCAGTCTTCTAGGGTCAGAAGTCAGGGATGGCTGAAGTTTTTCAGCATGCTTGAAAGCACTGGGCTGAGCTGTTCCTCAGCATCCACAGTTCTGACCCACAGCTGTCCATGGAACAGTCTGTGGATAAACTCCTTTGCAGCAACAATTTCAGATGCATTCTTTAGTCAATGCACAGAGCCATGCCAGTCAAGACCGAGTAACCCAGATTTTGTGTATTACTCACATGTAAAGAATGCAAACGCAGATGATCTGCTGAAGAGAAATTATTTCACAGAGAACAATTTTAATTATCTAATAAACTTCAGAAAGATGCGAGTTTCTTGACAACAATTTTGCAAACAAAAACAGAAATTAGGCCTAGATTTTCAACTCTAGTGGGACTCCAAAACTAAGGTCCTATATCCATATTTAGGTATCTGCTCTAAAAAGCTTACTTTTGCATGTGCTGTGCTCCCAGTATCTCACTTTGATTTTCATTCCGGAAAATCAAGGTCAAAGCTAAGCCTGACTTTCTTTCATCTTCTGCAGTGTATTTATTACAACAGATGCACAATTGCCTCTTGAGGTGTTAGTCTTCCATGGGACAAAGTTTCATCACTGAAGATCTGTTTTTAGCCTCTTAATTTTTAATTTTTTTTAATATAGGTGTTTAGCTAATAGGCAGTTGTGCGTCATTTACTTTTAAGGTTGGCTATGCTACATGGGATAATGAGACTAGGAATCATGCCACGAAAAGGTTTTGGAAGTGTTGCAATAAGAGCTGAAGAAAGCAATTTGGGTTTCTAAGTGACGTTGACCTTTGGTGTGTAGGTGAGACCTTATTTACAGCTGCTGTACATGTCCTGTCTGGGATGACAGCGAGGTATGTGCTGCAGAGGACGAAGTTCAGATGCATTCGTTTCCAGTTTCTGCCTGGGAGGAGGGGAAAAAGAAGTTGCATGTAACACTTCAAGGCTTGAGTTAATGTAAAGTAAATCAAACCTGAGATGATGTTTTAAAAGAGAAATCTGGCAGTCACGGAGAGGAGAAGGTGCTGGGCCTGGAAACATATTTGTCTTTTTTAAATGCTCACTTTCAAGCATGTCTGGTTTCTAGCCCAGTTTGTATCAGAAGGGATCAATTTTTTCTTTTTTTTTCCTCTCCCCGTTTCCCTGTTCTACTTTTGTGCTGGTATTGTCTGAATCCCAGAGTGAACAGCAATACATCATCCTGCTTCAACATCTGCTAGAGCCCCCTCTCCTTCTAATCTGCCCAGATCCCCAAAGCCTTTCCCACCTGCTATAGCACCAAATGCTCATTATAGCACACAGCTACGCCCTTCACTGTCCTTTCTCCTCGACTCTCAAGGTTACAATGGAACAATGACTATTATTAAACAGGGGCTTTCACAATGTAAAGGCAGCCTGAGCTGGGGAAGGAGGTGGAGGGGAGAAAGGGAGCTGGGGAGGAATTGGGTAATGTGCCAGCTTTGCTGGCAACAAAGATCTGTGAGAAAGCTGCGGCCAATTTTCCAGTCGAAACATGACTCACTGAACAGAGATGCACCCGAAATAAATAGCTTCCCTGTTCTGCGCCCAGCAGAAGCAGGAACCACACCCTCCTGTGGTTTTGTGTCGGGGTACTGCGGGTACCTCTCAGAGCGGCTTGGTGGAGCAGCACAGATAAAAATGGCGGTTTTGGAGGAGCTGGCGGCTCTAGGGGCTTTGTTTGTTGCTTGGCAAACTGAAAATTGTAAGCAATTGGAAGACCCTTCTTTTTCTTCTTTTTTTTTTTTTTTTTTTTTTCCCCTCCACCCCACAACTACACACTACCAACCTTCTCCTTCTGTTTGCATCAGCAGATCCATGGCCAGCGGAGAGCCTAAGACGGGTACGCATGGGCTGCAGAAAGAGAGCAGGCAGTGAGGGAGGAGAGGCTCACACGTATTTCTGTGAACAGAGTCTGATTATGGCATGCAAGGCGACTACCATAATAGAGAATGGAGGCTCAGGCTGAACTCTTGAATTCATTGGTTTTCCCATATTCTGTCTTAAGATAACTGGACTGGTTTTTCCTTGACCTGTTGGGAGTTTGGGGTGGTTTTGGTCTTTTGTAGACATGACCTTAAACAAATGAAGAAAAAAACCTTCTTTGATGGTGTCTTTCAGCCCCTGCAGTCCAGTGGATTGGACTGCATCATATCAGAAAGACTTCACATACAATATTTTTTTTACAAATACATGCTGTTAGAAGAAATTTTTTCCTGTGTGGGTGGTGAGGCAGTGACTCAGATTGCCCAGGGAAGTTGTGGATGCCCCATCCCTGGAGGTGTTCAAGGCCAGGCTGGATGAGGCTTTGAGCAACCTGGGTTAGTGGGAGGTGTCCCTGCCCATGGCAGGAGGGTTGGAACTCGATGATCGTTAAGGTTCCTTCCAACTCAAAGCATTCTATGATTCTGCAATTCTATAATTTGTGAAGTCTGAGGAGGCTGTGTATTTCTACGTAAATCTGTAAGGCACGATGCTGGCCCCATTGCTATCATGACCCACATTACACATTTCCATCTCCTGATAGATGTGTACAGCAGCCTCCCCTTTTATTTCCTAAACTGCATAGCACAGTATGCCATGTTGAGCAGAGCAAGAATCTGGAACCAACACAGCCCCACTGAGGACCTGGGTTGTGTCTGGGCATGTGCAGTGGCAGACAGAAGGAGCTGGAAAGGATGGAGAGAAGAGGATGGCTTGTGTTAATGCTAGCTGTTGCTGTCATATGTTAGGCATCCCTGTCGGATGGCAGCTTTCCTAGTCTCCGAATGGATGGAAACATGCTGTGTTTCTTCTTTATGACTGTGCTTTTGAGGCCATGTCTTTTTTAACACTTAAGGTGCATACCTGTTGGATTTAAGCACTGCATTGATTCACTTGCTTGCTCATTCCACTGATCAGGAACAGTTTCTTAGAGAAAGACGTAAAAATCCATTTTTAGTTGGACCTTATGTCAATAAAGCTGCACTGAATGCAAATGCACAAAAAATTGTTCAAGAAGTGGGCAACACATATTAAATAAAATGCAAATTTTTCAAAGAAATGTCAACAGCTCATGCTTTTTGTTTACCACAAAGGTGGAGTTACAGTTATCTGAAAACTGCATTTGGGCAGTGTTCTTAAAGGAGGTTAACTGAGACTTAGCTGAAAACATTTCATTCAGCTATAGCACTTCAACCTCTGAGCCCCATACCCATCTGTCCAAGGGTCAAATTTTAAATAATAACTGCAAAAAAGAAACAAGAACAAAGGATTAGGCCCCAGACTGTGCAAATGAAATCTCACTTGAACTTGATTGTATTTCTGCTGATGCCAGCTGAGGTCGAGCTATCAGTTTCAAGGGAGCAAGATCATGACTTCTGCATGAGCCAAACTGTGACTCAGTTCCTCTCAAATGCTTGAGCATGATGGGAGTGTCACTTGTGGGATATCTCTGGTGACTTTTTCGTTCAGTTTTGGAGTGAATAAATTTTTTTTGTGGAACACATTCTTCTTCTATATATTAATACATATAGCTAGATACATAGATATAGATGCTATAGATGGTGCTATAGATGCTATAGGTGCCATAGATATAGATATATAGATATATAGATATAGATATAG
>NW_010136219.1:0-7385 GCF_000699245.1 Pterocles gutturalis | reverse complement strand
CTGAGCCCCGGCACTCGCCTCTCCCGGCTTTTAACAGGCAGCAGCTGCCTCACCTGGGAGAGAAGGTGCCTGTGGGTGCAGCAATGATAAAGGGAGTGATTCAGGGAGCTTCAGACGCACACACCCAGTTCCCGTATAACTCATGACAGCTCCTAGACAGGGCGCACGCCGCAGACGTAAGTCACTTCGGAGGGGGACGGCAGCGTGAACCAGCGGCTCTGCAGGTAACCAGCAAGAGAAAGCCCATCTGTAGGTAACCCCTGCATAGCTGGGGCATGGCTGGCCACTGCTGGCATGTCACCAAGTCACCTTTCAGCTTTAAACCACAGCTGCACGACTCGGGGTCGGGGCAATATACCCCAATTTTACCCACCCCCCCGGACAGGTTTTGCATACCATGCTTAGCACCGTGATGACAAGGCAGCACCGCTATTGATGCCTAAACTTGATCGTTTAAAGCCCAATTAGGGATGCCCACGTGAGTTACAATTGCACCCTGCATTCACATAGACTCCATCCTGAAGGCAACCTCCAGCGCAGGGGCTGGGCTCCCCAGGCAGGTCCGGTCACGCAGCCCCTCGCCTGTCTCCAGGAGCAGAACTCCTCAAGCTGCTCCACGCCGAGCAACACAGGCGCGTGCAAGTGAAGGAACAGGAGCTCGGAGAAAAAGTACACACAGAGCTGGAAAAAAAAATATTGTCCCTAAGGCTACGGTATGTGAAACATTGGCTCAGCTTCCGCCCGCGCGAGGTGTGCCCGCGGTGCTGGGCGTGCCTGCCCGGACCCAGCAATGCCGTAACGCCACATTCCTCCTCCTGCAGCCAGGATGCCGCCTCCTTGGCCCGGCTGGAAGGGAAAAGGAAGAGGGAAGAAACACTGGAAGGTTTTACAGAGAAAGCGAGCGATGTGCCATGAGCTGCTGACACCATCCCTGCACGCGGGCTGCGAGCAGACCCCCGTGCAAACCCACCAACGGTGTAACCCCACGCCAGTGCCAACCACCTACCCCAGGGTCTGCGAGAAATCACAGCAAACTCTCCAACATCCTCCTCTGGTGTAGTAATTGTGCTAGAGGAGGCGAAGGAGAAGAAGGTCTGACCCATTTGGGTTTCTGCGAGGCTGCTGGACGTGGCACTCTTGCCAGCCCTGGCTAAATACCCGCTGCTGGGCGCCCATTCTGCCTGGGTTAAAGCCGTGGCCAAAAGCACTGGGAGCCAAACCGGGAGGCTGAAGGTGCTCTTGCAAAGGCTGTAAATGCCACACATCGATCCTACCAGAGCCAGCAATGCTGAGCATTAACATGCTCCAAAATGGGGATGCTCCACCCTGAATCCCTGTACAGCACGGGACATTGCAGTTCTGCCCCACAGACACGGGCAGGACTGGAAAGTGTTACCTCAACCCCAACCTGTTCAAACGAATGATCCAAAATACCTCCATCCATCCCTTCCTCCTCCAGCCTGCCCCAGTGACTTGCCAAAGCACGGCAACCCATCACCTGGAATTTCAGGCTCTGCAAGTCCCAACAAGAGCAAAAGCCGGGAAGAGCCTCACAGAGCAGTTCCTGCAAATCAATAAAAGCGTGAAAGAAAAAAAAGCAGCTGTACTCAGCTAGGTGCTAGCTTCCGCACATGTGGCTCAGCCGTTGGTGACGGCACGGGACGGGCTGCGATGGAGGGATGCTCCATGGGTTCGTTATCCGGGCAGCTCCCCGGGTGCTGCACCCAGAGCGAACGCGGTCACGAACACGCTCCGGCGGTGCCAGGATGTGACTCCTGCATGAGTGGCTTTGTTTTACTTCCTCTGCCCCGACGTTTGCTTTCTGTTTGGATGAAAGGCACACGAGTACTTTACTCCTTCGGGAGCTTTTCCAAGGACACCAGCGATACCAGTAGCTTTTGATTCAGTCGTTGGAGTGTGAGACTAGTTAGTCAGCACTGACCAGGCTGGAATGATGGTGTTTGATTGGTTTTTAACTCTTCTCTCTGGAGTTCTGAGGAACACAAAGGTAACTGGAAATCAGGGGCAGAGCGCTGCATGCAAGAACACTTAATCTATTGAAATGCAAAACCTCCATTAAGGAAAAAGGATGCTAATTGAGTATAACTTCATAGCTCAAGCATATCAAAATTAAACAATACTTAACGCTGCTCCTGCATTTTCCATTGGAGAATTAATAAATCCGCCTGCAAATGTTTGTGGCAAAACCCGTCAGGAGGTAGAAGAGCTGGAGGTGGAAGCACTGAGGCTGCACAGGAAGAGGGAAACCTGGGGAGGTTTTGCCAGGGTAAGAAATGCTGCCCCACGTTGTAACTGTGACAACTCTCTGCGGGTTTCACTAATAAGACACTGTTCCCTCCTCCTAATCTTTTCATTTCCCATTTTAATTAAAACCTGACCAGCAAACCATCCCCTCGTTCCAGCACACGCAGACGAGTTAAAGCACCGACTGTGCTAATTGTCATGTTGTCTTTTAAAAGCATTTCAGGGATTTCTAATGAAATTCCAATTCACATCCTGAAAACCCTACACCTGCTCCGAAAGCAAATAAAACTTTGAACCGAAAACCAGTTGACCCAGTTTAGGTTTAAATCCAAGCCACCCTGGGATGCCCGAGCTGGGGATTAAAGCAAAGGCTGCCAGACTTTTCCTTTCCCCTCTCCCGCTCCTTTCCACACCCAGCAGAGCTCCACATGCCCAGACAAACGCAGGGTCGGCTCAGGACCCCCGGTGCGGGCAGCAGAGCTGGCAGGGGCAGCAGGCTGGGAGCCTGCCTGCTTTCCACCAGGAGGTTTGATAAAATTATCCTTGCAGGGGAACATCTTTATTTTTGTCGTGTCCCCATTTTCTAAAGAAGAAAATATTCCATTAGGAAAGCATCCGGCTGCTGTCTGGAGGATTTGGGCTTTTCCAGGCTGTGCTGATGGAGCAGGGAGGGGTCTCTGCGCTGCTGCCAGCCAGCGAGCCCCCGGCACAGCAACCCTGCCTCCACCCGCCACCATCTGTGGCAGAAAGTCCAGACTCACGGGGTATTTCAGAGCCCCCGTTAAGCCACGTATCCTCCTTGACACCGCGAGTGGTGACTGAAATGGAGGTGATGCTATTTTCTGCTCCTGGCTGCCAGCTTGTTCCTCCCCCTGCCAGCTGGAACCGAACCCAGCGACGGGCTGTGGGTGGGTTTGGATCCTGCCGGGTCTAATACAAGTGTTTTGCCCCATCTTTGCTCCCCTCCCTGGGTGACACGAGGCTGGAGTGGGGGAGCACAGCCCTTGTCCCAGACCGCTCCTCGGCTTCTCCTGCTTTTTCCACCATGCAGCCGCTGCCCAGCACACCGAGGAGCTCGTGCTCATCGTGGACAAAGTCCAGCAGCGCCCGACCCTTGTCCATGCACGGACGTGTGGCAGATGAGGCAACCCATCCTTCCACCTCAACAGTGCTCCTGCCGAGAGAACGCTGTGCCACATTTTGGGAAATGTCACTAACAGGCAGAGGTCACCCCAGCGTGTTGTCTCGAGTTCCCCTTCGTGACTCTGCAAAAGCCAGAGCCACAGCCCGGGCTGGGGGGAAGAGACCCCCCCGCAGGCACCAAGGTGCTGCTCGGTGTGGGGCTGCCTCCCGGCTGGGGCAGGATGGGCCCCCAGACTCCATTCTTGCACAAAAGCGCTGCGTCAGTTACGTGTGAACATCTTCCTGCAAGGTAAATTATATGAAATGAAAATAAAATATTTGGATTCAGAATTTGGGAAACAGAGGCAATATTGGGTCCTAAGCACCAAGGTCCCGCACCAGCACCAAGTGGGCACACAGCACTTCAGTACAGCAGAAACCAACTGTGGAATCAAACAAAGTTCTATAATTTTATTAATTTTTAATAGGGACATACCCTTAACACGGCTTGCTGGGCTGTGGGGTTCCCTTTTCTTTCTGCGTGCTTATTTTACACAACTGTTTTGGGGGTTTTGGGGGGACAACACCTCCAGCACACTCATGCCCAAGCAGACCAACTGTCCCAAAGATTTTGTGGAATTCCAGGGGATGCTCTGGCAGCAGGGGCTGGTCCTTACACCACAGTTGTTTCCCTTCCAGCAGCTCTCCCCCCATGCCGCCAGCACGCACCCGCAGCGTGCCCAGCGCCTGCCGTGCCCCTGCCCAGGACAGGCAGCTGCCTTCGCCCCGCTGCCAGCATGGGGCTGAAACCAGCCAAGGGATGATGCTGAAACCGGAGCCCAGCACCTGTGTGCCCCATGGCTCACCCCCCAAGAGCCATCCCCTCTCCAGACCCTCTGCAGAGCTGGGAATGCTCACGCCTCCTCGTGCACAGCCACCCACAGCTCTGGCTCCCAGCGCCCTGGAGCATCACCGGGGTTACCCCTGGGCAAAACGAGCCACGCCAGCAGGAGAGCAGCCCTCGGGCTCCTGCAGGCTGGGCTGCCCCAGAGCAGCAGCAGCGGTTGCAGCATGGCTTCGCCTGCACCCTCCAAAGCGATCTCAAAGCAGCTTTGCTCAGCACGTGCAAAGCCGGTGGGTGAGCAGAGCCAGGCTGCGAAGCGTCACCTCCCTGAGCCGCTCTGAGCTGTCACACCTTCCGGCCTTCCCCCGGCCGGCAATATTTAGGTTAAGCCCCAGGTGCTTACGGCGCTTTGCAAATTCAGGCGGAACTCTTCTTCCAGGTGACATGAAGCTCGTGCAGTTCTCCCGGCTATAAAGCCTGGTTTAATCAAAGTTGCAATTAAACCTGACAACCTCCTTGTGCAGACTCTCCTAAATAAGATTAGGAACAGCTAAAATTAGTCTAATTTAGTGTTAATCATTAATCCTTTTATCCACTCTTAATCCAATTTAAATGTCCACACAGCGAGCTTGCACAGACTTTGTTACTCAAATTTAAAACAAAATTGAATTAAATATTATTTAATTAAATCAACACAATCTGAGTTCTGCTATAAGAGGCATTTGCCACAGATTATTATCAGCTGCTTGGTTAACCCTCAAAATTATCCTGGGCTCTGTGCTCTCCCTCCAGCTCCTGTACTTTGCGATAGCCGGAGATGTCTATGCAATATTTAATGAACAAAAAGTACCCTTCACACCCCTCAGGCTGGAAAATAAATTTTCCAATACAAGGTTCAGGAGGCAAAAAAAAATCCTGCCTCAAAAAAACCCCCCCAAAAAAACCCAAAAACACCTTTTGTAGGCAAAATGTCACGATTCCAACACTTCACGCTGACCTTTGCTTGGCGGATTGCGCACTGCAGACACTGCTGTCTGCTGTTTGCGCGGGGCCTGAGGAGCTCAAACCGCTCCTGGCTCTGCAGGGCTGGAGCAGAGCATGTCCCACACCGCGAGGAGCCCGCAGCCTCGTGTGCAGCCAGCCCTGGCTGGAGCTCTGCTGACCTTGAGCTTTCCCTGGCTAATTGCTGTCTCCTCCGGCTATCTTTTCTGCAATGGTCATTTTTCAAAGCATTGCAGAGGAGGAAAACATAGCTCGCATGCAGGAATCAGCTGCAACCTTTGCTGCCAAGTTGGCAGAGAAGATAAGGACCTTTTATTTAAAGCAAAAAACCCCAGACACTGAGGAGCACAGACAAGTCTTTAGCAACTTTTACAGCCAGTCTTGCAATACAGTTTCCTAAGCATATTCAAAACTTGCAAAAAAACCCCAAGTTTTCCCTGGCAGAGGTTCCTCGGATCGCTCCGTGCTGCGCAATGCTCTGCCCCCGGCGGGGTGCTGCGGGGGGCAGGAGGGGAGCGGGGAAAGCCTCCAGCCTCCCTTGATGTGAGGAGCGAGGGGTGACTCAGTGCTCCACACATGCCCACGGCAACGCTCAGCAAGGAAGGGAAAACAAACCAAACCACCAACACCCAGAAATTCAAGGACCACATCCCTTGGCGAGGCCACTGCCCACGCACCCACGGTCAGGGGCCGAGCAGCACGCGGGGCATCAGCGCCTGCAGCCCAGGGAGGGCAGGAGGCTCCTCGCCTGGAGGAACTGCAAGCCCAACACAAGCCACACTTTAGGCTGGTTTTTATTATGGAATCAGAGAATGGTTTGGGTTGGAAGGAACCTTAAAGATATCCAGTCTGACCCTTTTGAGCCGGTTCAGTGACGTTTGGGCAGCGTCACCTCGTAGGGGGGTTTTTCAGAAGGGAAAAGGTCACAAGCTATTCACGTCAGAGAGGCGCGGGCTGAGATAAAACCCAGCTCAGGGGCCTCAAACCCCCACTCCCTGTGCAGGTGTCCCTCCTTTCCACGTGCTGGGGCAGGGAGGAGGCGAACCCCCCTTTTTCCCCTCCCTGGCTTGAGGGCAAGCCCCCTTCAGCTCCAGCTTGCTTCGGGGGCTGCCTGCCCTCCCCTCGGGCTGGGCCTCGCTGGGGTTTATCAACACCCCTGGGTGCCCCCCAAGGAGATTCAGCCTGGAGCCGCCAGGCAGCAGCCTCCTTTACAGCATCGGTCACCAGGGCTCCTTTCCACATATCTCAACCGCTCCCTAAAAGCGCTGCTATCACATCAATTCACACTGTATTATCATTTCCTTACACTGCCCCGGCAGAGCAATTCCCACCATTTCAGTCACACAGATCAGCAGAGAAATCTGTCCAGATGCCATCATCTGCTCTGCGAAATCAGAAGTTGTAAATCCCAACAACTTCTCTTGGCTTTAGCAACTTCTCTAAGGCCAGCAGCCACTGAATGCATAGGGTTCTTCCAGCCAGAGCAGTATACGTGCACCTATGGAGCCAGCAGCAGAAGTGATGTAATCTGCTGGGTGGTTTTCATGCAATGCTCTTTGGCAGCAAGCCAGAGGAGTGTGACAGTGCTGCCTTCTGTTTTTCCCCAAAATGGAAATACGCTGTGCTTTAGGTGAATCACAAGCAGGGACACTTGCCATGGGGTGTTACAGAGTTTCAGCATCAAGTGCAGGAAAAGCCACAAACGGGGTCTCAGCACGTTGCCTGTAACTCTCACTAGCTGAGGGATTTCCAGCGATTCTGTGATTTCTGAGAAATCAAGGTGCTGTCACACGCTGCATCCATCCACTCGCTAATGGTTCCCTTTGCCATGAACCACCTATAGCAACTTTTAAGGAACATCTTCACACCTTGTCCTGGGTAATACCTCTGTTATGCTTCACCATTTTTTTACCCACCTCACTACCAGAAAGGGCAGCAAAGGCAAAAACATCTGACTTTGCACAAATCCAAGCCCTAGATCCAAACCCCACAATATTTTATGGACACGGATCCTCTCCCTCGCTCCCTAGTACCAGCTTAGGAAAACTCCTACCCATATATTAAACACATTTCTTATAGAAACAGCCACGGAGCTGCAGTGCAAGTCATACATGAGACCTCTGGCTTGGAAATGAAAACTCAGGATAATTTA
>NW_010136218.1:30941-45034 GCF_000699245.1 Pterocles gutturalis | reverse complement strand
AGCAAAACCCGTGCCCCTGCAGCCCCGCTGCCTGCCTGCCCTGCTCCCTGCTCCGCATCCGCCACAGCGCGACTGGCCCTTCCTCACCCCAGGCAGAACCTCTCCTGCTCCTCCCTCCCCTCCCGCTCTTCTCAGAAGGGAGCCCTGTGCCTCCTGTCCCGGTGTCCCCAGCCGCTGCCACCCAAAGCTGGGCTCATGCAGAGTATAAGAATGACAATGTGATCACAGCAATACGCAGTGCCCATGAGTACCTGCTCTCAGCCTCCTTCCTGACTGTTCAAGCTTCCAGTCACAAGTTTTCTCTTCACTCTAGCCTCAATACCTACTATCCAACGGGCAGTCCCTTGGCTTAGCACCTGTCTGCGGGCAACACACCCAGCCTCCAGCTCTGCCTCTGCTTAGCAGCTGCTCCTGCCCTTGGGCTGTTCGCTGGACCCACCCGTGCTCCTGACTCTTCCCGGAAAGGCATATCTTGGCCAGAAGGAGATTTAAGATGGGTTTAAGAAAGCAGACATTAGCTATAATTCATAAATCCCGCCATGTCAGGCTCTAAAATCTACAAAAGGAGGATGTAAAATAGCACTGCTTGAGCTCCGGGGCACAGAGGAACCAAGTCCCACAGCTCCCAGGTTCCCAAGGCCGGCAGGGTCGGCACGCTGCCGCACAGCCTCTAGGCTTAGTGACACCCTCTGATACCAGACCAAGGAAACACGCAAAAGTATCACAAAACCAGGTTCCAGAATAGAGAGTCCCAAGTGCACTGATCCAGACTCAGTCCTGTTAAACCTGCAACAAGCCCCAGCTGACACAGTATCATCTAATCACACACCACAAACATTACACATAAAGTTACAAGTGTCAAGGTCATTCTGGAAATAAATGGACCAATAAGCTTGAGAAATTAAAATCTCTCTTTTGTCATAAATCTTCCCTTATAATATCTTACATATAGTGTGTATATATATTTCCCTAATATCCAGTATATAGTAGAATTTAACTGAAGTAATAATTTCTTTTTAATAGGAAAGAATGTACGTGTCGCAGGTCGACATTATAAAAGCAGCATTCAACAGATCGCTACAGGACTGCGCCTCCAGAACTGGAGATGGGAGTCTGCAGACTCGTGTCAAGAGCAGAGACTTAGATTTCACCCATCAACACCAGCCCTGTTTAAGAGGCTGGAGAGGACGCATAGCTCAGGAGTTAAATCATGAGGGAAAAGCCTGCATGGCATATAATGAAGTAGAAGAGGATGAGAGGTATTTATGGGTTTAAAAATCTTCCCAGACTCAGTATGCGGACTGAAGAGTACGCTTTTTAAAAGCTGCTGCGTATCTGGAGCAGTAGGAAGAATCTTGCTGCTCTGAACAGCAGCTGGTCTCTTGAAGAACTGCAAGAAGACCAAAAGGCCAAAATTTTCCAAAAATCAAAGCCCTAGTATTTACTTAAATGACAAAATATAAATAATAATAAGCAGGATCAGAGGACTTTCAATTTAACTGTAGATAACAGTTTCATTTTTGTTCTAAATTCAAGCAGTGCAAAAGAATAATACTCAAAATGCTAGTGAGAGCAGACATACCCTTGAAACAAAGAAAAATTGCATAAAAGCAAAACCTAAAATTATACTAGGAGAAGTCATCTCTGGATAGGATCTGCAGAGTTATCTGATGGTCCTATAAAGTACCCGGATCATGAAATACCATGTACCGTTCTGAGCAGTGATTTATAAACAAGTGAACTTTATGTAAAGGAATGCATCCAGCATCTTTCAAAACTCTGGCAGTTTATAGTGCAGTAGGTTTAGCAAATCTCTAAGTGGAAAATACTTCCCAAATAATACCTGTCACTTTATTAATAGCTACAGAGACATGCAAATACAACTGTGAAACCTGATGAGGTTTTTTTAAGTGTACAACACGTATTATAATTCTTATCAACAACATTCAATTATATCAACGCTTTCTGTTCTATTCCAATTCTTATAGAAAGAAGAAACCTTAGTTACCTGCTGTGCATATTGTAAAGACAACTTGAACTGAATCAAAGAAGAAGAACATAACTAGGAGAGACACAGACGCCCCGATCGGCAGGAACAACGCCTGGGTAGAATCAATGGTTTGAATACCTGCAGAAGAAAGAAAGTGACATTGAATTCAGGCTGTTTCTTACCACACACATATTGACAGCCTGTCCTCACCAACACAGGTGACATCCCATGTCAGTGCCAGTGCAATAGATTTACTCTCAGATCCTCCTGCACTATCATACCCCAGCATAGCAGGCCGGGCAAAACCACTCCCGCTACACCGCAGTGGCTGGGAGCGTACTGCAACAGCCCTGTTTTGCAGAATCCAAGAACTGACAGTTGAAAGAAAAGGTATGACTTTTTTTTTTTCTTGTGCCATAGATAGAATGAATAACAAGTTTTAAAAAAAATAACATTACTTAGGGATTAGGAATCATACAGCAATTATATATTTGCTTCATTTTACACTGAGCAACATAAAGGTGTTGGCCAGAGGATACAGAAGTTTTCTTTAACCTCTCAGCCCGAGGTACAGAGCCTGAGCAGCAGCAGAGCTGCAGAGTGTGAGGCTGACCGAGCTCATGCAAAGGGTGCTGCAGCTTCAAGTTCCACTTGGGTGAAGGCCACTTGCATTGTATCACTGATTGCAATCAGCAATCCCAACGCCAAGCACCAAGCCCAACAATAAAAGGCAGTTTTCAAAAAACACCCAAGTCATTTACCTGCTTATAAAACTACCAACTCAGTTCAAGGTGCACCATAATCACCTTCTAAGCTAAGAAACAACTAAAATTCATCCTCACATTTTATAGCTGAAAGCAATTTTAAACAGAGTAGCAATACTGGAGCATTTTATTCTGATTATTTCCCCCACCCCAACCATGCAGTGTGACTACCAGGGATATTAATAATGGCAGAGGATGTTTTTTACTCTATTTTACCATGAGTTTTTAGAATTGCTAACAAAATTGAGAAGATCAGGCTTTGAAAAGTCCACCTATCCCTGCAAATTCTAATACTGATCATGAGGGAGGGGGGAAAGAAGCCGTAAGTAAACGAATTCGAAATACAAGACATACTTATACTTGTGGAGCATTAAAATAACAGGTAACATCTGAAGTAGTCACTTGGTAGAAGTATCCAAAACGTCTCTCAAGAAAAATTAATACAAGACTCAGACCTAGACGAGATCTAAAACCAGCTGAACATCACCATGTCGTGCCAAAATAAACACTGTGGTATGAAGCAGGGGTTTACCATCCCAGGATTTTAGGGACAAGCTTTTAGGTTTTCAAGCAGAATATCTGTGCATACGTGTGTATGCATGTATACACAGACATACGCATACAAGTCCATACATACATGCGTTTGTGGGTGTGAGAATGTCTATTCTATTTTACTCTGTGGAAGAGTGGCAAGTTGTCTAAATAACGGGTTACCTACACAACTCAGAGCCACCAATGGATCTGAATATGTCAAAAAACCCTCACACACACACGTGAAATACACTCACTACAACGTGGTGTCTGCCCTACGTATTCAACCACTTTCACAAAAGAAAAGCTAAACAGTGAGCACGGAAGCGGTGACACTTGCACTGTATGGTCACTTACCCGTTCAGGTCATAGATCTCTAATTCTTAAACATAAGTAGCACAAGAAATTTTAAAAACAAAAAGCAGAACTCAGTCACTTGGGATTTCTGTGGTACTGAGGTCTGGTACAAAAGGGTAAAGTACCAAATAGATAGTTCAGTGGTGACAGTGCGAAGACACAGAAATTCCTGCGTTCTAATCTGCAACTTAAATCTAGTTCCTTCTGCCTTGAGAAAGAGCAGTTATTCACATGCCCTTCAAGGTCCCAAGGGAAAAAAACAAACAAACCAAAACCCCAGAATGACATGCTACACACCACCTTGGTGCACAGGAACTAGTGCCTGCAGTGTGAAATGTCAAAGTTCTTCATTTCACTTCTGATCGTTTTGACAGCTAATCCCCTTCATGTGCTTACTCCCCAGCCTGGCTGTCTTCTCCTACTTCCCAGATGCCAAAAGCCTCAACCGTTCATTGCTGAATCCCCCAGCACCGCAACCTCTTTGCTCTGTGTTCTCAACGGAAGCAGTGCTCCGACAACCATGTGAATTCCAAGAGTCTATATTTAAAAAATGGCAAAAAAGGCAAAAGACGCATACAACATAATGTATGTTATTGATTTTATAATTTTTAAGCTAGATTTTTTTTAAACAAAGCAACCTTAGCATTCAGGGTTTTGTGCACAGGGCTGCTCCCGTATCTCACTCCTGTCTTCTGAACTTGCTGACACTAGTCATTCCAGAGCCTGTTCTCAGAATTTACCTGAATAAGCTGCTATAAGGTAAACTGAGGTGTGAATCTACAGCACATTGTGTGCAATGCATTCCACTCTAACTGGTCACATACGTACTTTTACCTGCAAAACAGTGCATCTCAAACGGCCAAGCTGCCTGGAATCTATTTATCGATTCCAGGGGGGACAATCACCAGGTAGGAGCTGACATGTTAATCCCCACTCTGAACAGACCGTGTGTAGACACATATTTTGTTGTCCATTATAAACAAGTGGCCCAAAGCCATGAACGCTATACTTCAGTTTCTCTGTAGGTAAAGCTGAATCATCCTTACGGACTGTTATCATACCATGAGATCTCTCACTGCTTACAGACAGGATAATACATCACAGCGATAAACTCCAGACAAAGAGAAATTACATTCCCTTCTCACAACTCTGTGGTGGTTAGTTTTTTAAAAAGTAAAGCAATTTCCATTTCCAGTAAAACCTGACAATTTGTGCAGCATGCAATTTCTATGTATTATTGAAATGTTATGTTAATATTTTGAATTTAGGTTCCACGGGTATGAACTAGATAGCAGCACTAGTGCAGAGCAAGGTGCCAAGTGCCGAGACAAAACAGTTCCATCATACTGTGAAACACACCACGGATGAAGCAAAAGATGCAGCACGGTGAAGCAATGAAAGAAGAAAAGGAGTAAAGCTAACCCTTACTGTTATTGGTGCTATTGCCGTTAAAAGACCCAGCCGTGCTGCTGTTGTCTTTCTCTTTGTCTTGATTCTCAAAGTCCATGTTGAGAGACCTGCAGGAAACAAAACAAACTTAACAGGCAAGTTTCAAACTCCTAGTCAGGCTCGTCAGCTACGCTCTCATTACCATCCTACCCCAGCACCTTCTCCCTGAAAAGCCCTTTAATGCTGGCTATTAGGAAAAACACCATACACACTGGAAAATTTAAAAATAAATGCTTATTGTTACGATGAGGCATCAACTCACACACGTTCTGATAGCGAGACCAGTCACCACAGTGTCTGAACTGTAAGTGTTAACAGCAAACCACAACGGAGATATTTATCTGCATTACTGGCAAATGTAGAGCTGATGGAAATGCAACAAATGTTTCAGTTCTCTGATGAACCCTTTCTTCTCATTTTGATCCTTTCATTCAGGTTTAACTACTGGGTTTCATTTTTAAAACAACATTATTTCCTTCCTCTAAATCTTGCTGTGAACGATGATCAAAACCAGCTTATAAGTACTTGTCTGCTGAATGCACGATCTTACTTAATTGAAAAGGTTTCAGCAACGCCCAGAAAGAGCCAGATACGTATTTAGACACAGGTGCAACAGACGACTAGAGGAAGCTCTGAATAAACAGTGCAAATTGATACAACCGAATTCATCCATAGGAGCTGGTAACATTCCTCTCTGTACCCAGCTCAGCTCTAATCGATTCATCTTCTCATTTTGATATACGCACTTGAAAAAAATACCAAAAATAACACAGTATTCTACCCCTTTTGCCAGTCTTTGACTGATGCAACTTCTAAATTATATTCTAAGAAATTTTGGCATAACTTTCTGAAATGGTGGAATTTCATTTAAGGTCTGTTTTGGCCAGCAGTAGTTTCTACCATTAAATTCCAAGTTGTTTTACATAAAAAATACAAGCAATCGTGTTTCTCATTCTGATACATGCATGTTATCCATGACTTAGCTGCAGTTTATTTATTCAAATAAGCTACAGAGAAGCATCAGAAGCACTGTACAGCTCCTGTCTTATGTCTGCAGCATCAAATACCAGTATTTCAATAAAACTTCCAGGTCAACAGGAACTAAACTCCTTTTCAAGTTGATCTGTGAGTAATTGTACTACGCAAAGTAAACAAATTTTATTAATTTGTCAGACAAGTAAAAAAAAATCCACCACAAGCTTCTATACAATTCCATAGGCATCAAAGTTATTTCATTTTAGTGTATAAGTCCCCTACTGCAGTGCGCAGATGAGCAACTTCGTGTTGCAGTCATACAACCTGAAATCAAGCACGTATAGGTCTGTACTACCAAGACAAGTGTGGAGAGTCAAAGCAAGATGGGCTGAGCAGTTTCACTGTATTAAAAACAAACAAACAAACAAAAACACAAACCCCACACAACAAAAACCCAGGCTCTTCCAGTCTAGAAGGGGGTTTGTTTCTTCTGCTTCTATTGTGCAAGCACTCCCAAGCAGTGGTATGAAATTAAAGCAGCTTTTGGGCTCAGGCAAAATATGAGGAAGCTTCAACCTCAGATATCCAGTACTTCTACACGGATTGTGGATCATCAACTGCAATGTTATCAAAATCACAAAGAGGCAATGGAGAACACTAAATTCTAACAAATTAATCTGTTCTTCTTAGCTTGTTCTTCTGAAGATCACTCTGCTCTGCATCTTTTTTTGGGGTGCCTTTATCTTTTGTTCACACTTTCCTTTTTCCCCGTTAATGCATTGTAGCCTGTAATTTTTCTCTCTGGCTATAAAAATCCAGGAGGAGGCTGACAACCCTCCAGGACTTGATCCAAGATTTATCCAAACAAGATAATTCTTTTCTCAGAGCAGCATTTCATTCCTGTCTGAATTAGCACAGTTTAGCAAGAACTTCATACCATCATCCTCCCAGTGGCATCGGGCAACTCATAATTCAAGGGATTGCTATCAGCAAAGAAGACTGGAAAGAAGCTATTAGATCTCCTGCTCATAAACAACTTCAGCCCTTTTTCTTTCATTGCAATAGTGTCAGCAATCATTGTATTACCTATAAACATCCCTACTTCAAAAGTAAGCAATTCAATTAGGAAATTACTGTCACTTAGCAACACAGCTGCTCCAAGATCCAAGAGAACTTCTGAATGATCTCCAACCATTTTATGATTTGGCCCTTTCCTCTGCTACAAATTATCACTAACATAATAAAAAAAAATGAGAAGTGATCACTAAAACATCCTCCAAGAAAGTTAAAAATTATATTGTAAGACAAGATATACTGAGAATTACTGGACTGGAAAGAACTCATAAGCTGAGACACATTTGGGTTTTTGTTCAACTTTCTGCTGGGCTTCCAAAGGCAACATTCAGCCAGCACCTCCCACCGGGCAATAAACGACCCAGTGTTTCATCTGCGGCCCTCCCATTTCGAGCTGGTAGGATTTCTAGCACAATGTTTCAAAGCAAGCAGGGCTCAGCCTCCCACAGGGAACCCCTCTGTAGGGTTACGCTGAGGCCAAAGGAATGAGTAAGCTGCTGGCACATGATTATCCTGAAAGTTCAGATTCAACTGCTTCGGGGAAACCCCGCAGGAGGATATTCTTCTGAAACAATGGGGGAAATATGAAAGCAAGTACGTATCTATAGAGATGCAATATATTGAGAAGTTCCTTCTTGCTCCACTTAGTGAGGACAATCACCCCATCTGGGACTATGAGAATTGCGGGTTGGCACACCACTGCCAGATTTCCATTGCTCTAAATCAAAAATTACAATCAGAATCAGCCTCTGACCTGAGACAGTTTAATTCAATCAAATCTCAATGCATGTTATAGAGAGCGAGCCTAAGATATGTTGTGTGCTCTGACATTGCTACAGTCACTTATAAAATGTTCCTGTGAGATTAAAGGACAAGTTCCAATGCAAGATATGGAGTAGGAATAAGAATAGGGGAAATAATAGCAGCAAGTGCACATAAAAACATTTTCACTGCCTAGATGGAGTAAGAGTGCCCGAGTCCCACATCTCTGATAAGAACATCTCACTTTCTGCAGGTATTGCACACACACAGCCAGCCTTTGCAGCGTTTGGTGAGAAGGTCTGTCCAAACCCCGGGCTCCACCCTGCCACTGCTGCGACCATAGATGCTTATGAACTCCAAGCACAGCCCTTCTCTTTAAGTTTTATTGTGAACTATGTATCCTGATTTCTGTAAATGTCCAGTTGTAAAGCCATCTGTAAGGACACCGTTTGAACTACTTTCTATTTACAGATGGACCTGAGGTACCCAAAGCCTAGACACCGGCTTCCATCCCCGGCTTCTTGGTTTGGTCTAAAAGCAGACACTTGAACAGGGTTAAATTGGGCTTTACATAAGCTGAGAGACTATGCCTGGGTGATAGGATAGAAAAAGATTTAGCTGTTACCTGCCTGCAAAGTAACCCCGACATTTAAATCACAGAGCACTTGGACAAGAATAGGTGCTGTCTTGCAAGGACCCATAGGAAACAACGTGTTTCAAGCTAAACTCACCACTTTAAAAAATCCATAACTAACATTTATGCTGCATGCTCCAGTTTACAGCTTGTAACGCTTAAAAGATTCTACTTGCCCCTTTGGCAGTCAGTAATAAAGCGTGTCAAGTTCAAGGACTGAGAGGCAGTTGGAATGTATACGGGGGAGACGTTCAGAAGGGCTTGAAGCTAAAACTGCTGACCCAGCACAACTGTAGGACGGAAACGCTCGTTCATCCACAGTACGAGACACGGGAACTCAACCCTATAAACTGTACTTTGTTCTGGATGCAGACTTTACCCATCATCTATTACACATTCTTCTGAATGTCTTGGGTGTGTGAGGATTCTTTCGTTTGTTTTGGTTTTGGACAAACGCTGCTTGTATGAGTAAGGACAGCACAGCAAGGCTTTCCTTTGTTCCCCTGAAACCTCCTGCATTAGATTAGATCCACCACACACGTGGATTTTATCCTAACGACTCACCCTCCCAATTCTTTCTGATCCTATTACTGCACTTCTGTTTAACTCACTTCCACAATAACTCTACTTGCTTCTCTTCAGACTGAAAATCAGAAGCCAAACCCACTTTCTGCAGCATGAAGGTTAACTAAGCAGTGTGAGTTCCTGTTTGTCTTACGGCAGCTCCATTTGAGATGAAGCACTCAAATCTAGATGAAGACATCGTTGTTATTCAAGAATGAGCACTTAAGTTGTAACTTTCGTCTTTCCAGTTAAGTCACTTTTCTGAGAAAATCCAGCCACTTCCTCAGGAGTTTTCATTTTACTACTTTAGGAATTTCAAGATGAATATAATTTTTCAACTTACTACCTCACTTGCATTTCTTCAATAACGTGACTGTATCTTGGACCCCTTTGTTAACATCACAATGTTCCATAAAAAACTGCTTTTGACCTCACTTGCTGAGCAAACAGAATGGGAATTTGTTCAAGTCATCATTGTAACTGTGGGTTTCAGCCCAGACATCTAGTAAAGATCTACATATAGGAAATTAATTTTAAAACTATCGGACCCTATCTTGGTCTGTACTAGCTTACATCTTGGGGTCTTCAGGCTACATGTGAAATAAATGGACTAGAACAGGACATCGCCTCGATTGATTTACATCCATCACTGTTCCACTACTTCATCCAGAAGTTATATTATTCTGAAGCTCACAGCCCTTGTTATGGGAGCAGCTTTATATGTAAATGATAGGACAAGATGGTAAAAGAGCCTGTCTGTACAGGAACAGGATGGCAAACAGCAGGGGAACATTTTAAGAGCAAGGAGCTCTGGGAAGGGCAGGCACTTCAAGCTCAAGCACTCCTGCTATTTTATATTGCATTACATTTTCACAATGCAATTTTAATAAACGTTACGGCTTATTGCAGTAAGATGCATGGTTCCTTTTTACACAACTGCATAAACTCAAGCAGTTAAAAACTGAATTAGTCCTTCAACTGTATGCTATACTGACTCAAAACTTAACGAAAAAATTAAACATTTCTCAATTGCTACTCAAATACAACCTTTTATTTCTTTTTTTATTTTCAGTATCTCCCTAAAGCCTCTATTTTAATTCCATCAGCAGTGCTATTACCCTAATACTCACTAGTAACAACAGACAGCTCTTATTAAAAATTGGCTCTTTCATTATATGATTTTTATTAACTTACGATGGCAATTTAAAACCTCTTATCCTAATAGCTGCAACTTATATCACATATATGGCCATGGCTATCATCTATAGCAGCAGTTCAGAAATTCCATGGCATATGTATGGCCTTTTATCATCGACTTGTTACATGAAGCAATGTTCTTCAAGAAACAGGAAGAAAAACACGCTGTACTTAAGCTTGAAAGAAATAATACTTTCATGCTGTGATTTTTTTTTTAATATGTCAGTATGAACCTCACTGCTTAGGTGCCAATACATTAAAACAAACTGTACGATACCAGACGAAAGTCTAAAGGGACAACAATGTATTCTCCAAACTAAAGTCTCCAAAAATGAGGCAAATTTTATTTTTGTAGATTCAAACTTATCCAGCAGGAGTTCTCAGACACTTTGCTGGAATTCAACATGGACGGTGTTTCCCACTTCTCTATTAAGCTGTTACTCACACTCAGGGGGTACAGGAACTCGGGAATTTCTGTTTTACAAGACTTACTTGCAATCAGAACAAGGACATGCTGAATTGACCAACACTGAAACATTATGTATAAAATTCTACTACCAATAACATTATCTTCTTATCTCTCTTGACAATCCTTTTAGACTCTCCAAAATACAATTTCACAGAACTGTCTTCAAGGACTAATTTCAATGTTATCTCATATGTGCTTGTAACTTACATACAATTACATCTTTCAGAGACCCCAACTAGCTACTTTTTTGTCCTTTTCCTTTTCAGAAGCAAGAAATATTTGATTTACATTAGCCATCAGTCTGACAAAGATACGATGAAACAGAAGGCATAAACGGTATTCAGGCATTTATCATATTCTTATTTGAAAAACTCTGTAGAACCTTAAAGAAAAATCTTACCTGAAACTGCCGTAGACTATGAGGAGGATAGAAATCAGGAAAGTAGACACTTGACTGGAATCCACAAGGGAATATGCCCTGTAATTGGGAAAGAGAAGGCAGGTGTGTCAACGCGAGTGTCCATTTCTCCACTGACATTTGCTCATTCTTTTTCTTTTTACAATACGAACAGAGAATTGGATGACAAATCTTTATGGCAGCTATTTCTAAAGTTCTCCTATCATCTAGGAACACAAACCCTGTAGCTTGTAAATTAACTTTCATATTCAAGACCGCAGCATGCAAAATCTTTACAACAATCAAAGAACAATTCAAAATCCTTGTGGCAATTTGTTCTGAACTCACCACATTCAGATTTTTTTCCTCAAACACATTAAAATTGCTCCAACTGCAACTGATGCGACCCTGCATGTAAATAACACTAACCTGTTTCCTGTAAGAACTCTCGTGTCTTGGGCTGGTAATAGTTGAGTTACATTATGCCAGCCAAGGTTCACTCAGTCCAGGGGAAAGAAACCCAAAAACCCAAACCCCACAACAATCTTCGATATGCATCTCTTAAACCACACACAGGTCCCTATGACACCTTGCAGCCACTCGATGCAGGATTCCCAACAGAAACTGCAGCAGGACACTTAAACCCCAGCGTCAGTTAGACTGATTTCCTGATACAACATACCTTTGTGTTTAAAGCACAGAAATAGAAGTATTAATAGTCGCTATTTTTTTTTCCTATCCTTGACAGACCAAACCCTACTCTGTAGCTTATGGTGCAACTTCTTTCCGTCTGGACAGTGGGACAGAGGCAGCCCCAGCAAGTTCCCAAGTTTGACTGGGGCTGATGTACCAGAGGACAGAAAATCCTTTAAGAGGGACCTTGAGGATTGGACCAACAAGAAGACAACAGCTCACAAATCAAGAGAAATGCTTGCTCCCCCTGCTTAGCACTCGTGAAGCTGTATCTTGAGTATTGAGTACAGTTTTGAGGTCCCCAAAAGAGAAAAAACCACTGGTACAGTGGAGTAAGGCAGGCAGAGAGCCACCGTGCCGACGGGGGTACAACAGACCGGGGGGGGGCTCTGGAGTCACCCTATAACTCCCAATGGTGTTTCAGCAACTTGTGCTAAAGTAATAGAAGAATGATACCCAATGTCCATTGCATTAGTCTTATCCTACAAAAAAGATACATAAACATTTCTGAAAACCAAACAAAAAGCCTAATTTCAGCAAGACCGTGGATACGGAACAAAGATAATTGAATTACATGATAAGTCCAAATTAAATATCTCTAAGCAAATAAAAACTAAAGCTACAAGACAGTTAAAGAATCACTCGTGCCATTCGCAATTTAAAAGAAATTTAGAGAAAATTACCAAACCACGAGACACACATTAAAATACTTCTTTTAATATATAAACACAAACATGAACCCTCTACTATAGAAATTCAATATTAAACCCCAATGAAAAACAGACTGCCTCTTTTAGATGAAATTACATACTTGTCGAATAAGCTTTTAAGAAATGAGAAACTACTTTTGTTAATTACCATAAATAGCTTCAACATTACCCCACGCTAAAAGCGAAAAACAGATGTCTTACTCATAAAGTTGGCCAACACATAAAGACGATCCTAAGCTTTATATACTTTTAAAAATTTCGGTCCTGATTGACCTTTAGTGCCCAGGCCATGGAACAGAGGGCTTACCAGCATCCATGGAGATCAATATACTGAATTGCAAATCCCTGCACTACGTAACCAAGCACTTACAATCACTGTATATATAAATACTGTTCAGGTTACCTACAATACAGTTCATTGTATATTATTTTTAGCCAAGGATTACAGCTAAGCGGACACTGAGAAGAAACAGCTTAAGGATGAGCCCACTAGTTTTACGTCCTGTTACCAGCTTCAATTTCAGGGAAAAGCATTCCCTCACCTGATGTTCAGTGAAGGGAAAAGGAAACCTTGTATCCTGTTTGGATTTCAGAATAAATAGTGGAATTCATCTATTAAAAGAATCTTCAGGATCTCCAAATTTATAAGAAAAGCAAAATGATTGAATGGAATTTCAAGTGGGATTAAACACATCCAGGGTTATGCATTAAACTTTATTAAGTTTAATTAAGTTCATAAAATTTTATCTTCATAAATTGGCAAATACTTCTGAAATGAACAATGCTTTCTGTATAATTCATCATTCAGTGGCAACTTTGGAAGCTATGATAATTAAAATGCCATTTCATCATAATTACTAAACATTAGTCAAAACTGTAAATGTTAGAAAGATTTATAAAAGAGATAAAATAAGGATGATAGATTGATCATGGATCAGCCCTGTGTGCAATCCATTAAGTTTTGCAATAAAAACTGAAAGACCTTTGGTACAATGGAAGAAATTCAATATGTGCAAACCCATCCTAAACAATGACCTAATACACTCCAACCCTACTGACAGGCTGCAGCGGTGATCAGGACAGCTATCTGCTGGTCCCATGCAAGGGAGAAACGAGAATTGACGTCCTTCCATCCTGCCCAAGAAAAGTGCAATAGTGTCATTATAAACTCATCGCACACCAGTGATGTTTCCTGACTTTTCTGCATAGAGATCTTATAGCAGGACATCCTAAAAACTCCATGTTGGTACCACGATTAGTCTGGGAAAACTCGCTGATACTCCAGCAAACAGGGCCAGGGAGATACAGTCACACTTTCCTTCTTCCTGAGGCAGCTGGGCAAAGAGCAACACAAAACACACACCAAGTCTGAGGGTAACCGCACGGCGGGAATCAAGCGAGCAGCCTGGGCTTGTCCGTATTTCATCCAAAGTTTCCAACACAAGTAGCCCACAAGCAAACTTCAAGAATAATTTTATAATGCTGAAGTGAATCTCACTGTAATAAAACCTTGCATATTTTTAACAT
>NW_010136218.1:0-30910 GCF_000699245.1 Pterocles gutturalis | reverse complement strand
TTATATAAGGTATTGCACAAAATCTGAAAACAGAACTACTTCCTAAAATCCTAACCCCTGCAGAGTTCACCAAGACTAAAACCCCTTGGTCCCAAATAAACACTTTCTAATGCATTAATCTAGATAGAGATAATACGCAAATGACAGCATCACATGAAAAAATCGAGAAGTAAGATTACTTCAAAGTTTTTAATATTATTCAAAATGCCAGACAGTGAGCTGCAAACCCATTTGTATTTTTTACTGAAATCTAAATGACCTTCTACAAGTCCAGCAGAGTCCATCTGCACATAACTGGATTCTCCTGTACGCATATTTCAAGTCTGCAGGTTCGCATGCTGCCACGGCCAAACATGGCATCAGTGCTGTGTTCTCCTCAAACGGGATCCGCCAAACTGAATCAAAACCCACACTAATGAAGCTTTTCAGAAGCTGGAGTAGACTCTGAGCAGTCACATTTAACCAGCCTTCCACTGCACATAAAAAACTAAAACCATCTTCCTTCTACCTCTGTAAAATTAAGTATTTAATCTTAAAGCACAGAAAATGCCTGTAACTAGCCCATGCATAGTTGTCCCTTGACTTAAATATCGATTCAGAATAAATTCTTAGTACTTACTGCATGACAATCCATGAAGAAAAGATCGTTATTCTTCATTCTCATTCTGAAAATTAATACTGGATAAGGCCATGCTAAAGACTGCTGTTGTTTGAAGTCCTACTTCAGTGCAGTTCATCTGTGTGCCACATTACAAGAACTACCAGCACCCCATTTCCAAACTATGTATGCAGAATACTACTCACAATAAAAAGACACCACTGGTTTTCCCAGGGAAGTAGGTTTTTTAGGATTCTTTACACTATCACACCTGAAATTCAACATCCATGTCAGGAAGTTGTTTTAGAAGTTATTTAATCAGGCTATCAGATTGTTGCTAACTCAGTCAAGTAACTACTCATAGCTATTAGACTATAACATTAGACCCATATGTTACACCCCAAGTACTTTATAAAACCAAACACACTGAGGGCTTACTTTTCTCTGTAAGCTCCTTTTCCTAGACAGCTAGTGAGAGGTAACTTCCCAAACGCCTTCTCTACAACCTGAGATCTCACTGCGAACCTGCACCTTTACACGGCTGGGACCAATGTTAGCAAATTCTCTGCCATTAGGCGTCTATTTCTGGCAGCTTCATGGGCAAGTGCTTACACCACAGAGCCTGCTGGGGCATGCCAAGGCAGAGACACAGCAAGCACTGTTCTATAACATACTCTGTGTGTCAGCCCTACAGCTATACAGTGACGGTATTGTCCAGACAACAATCCAAGCAGCGAGCTCTCCAGCCTGGCACAGACTGCTCCATAGACCTTTACCTACAGAACAATTCCAGGGATGCCCGGCCATTGCGACATGCCACCACTGCCACCCGTCCCAAACAGTAACACTGCAAAATACGCCACACCACTTACAGCTGGCGTTCCACGCAGCACTCGCCCTGCTTCTGGGAAAAAATGAATAACTCCTGTATTCCCAAGGGAACAGAGACCCGCTTCATTCCCAGCTAGAGAAGATGGTAACCAGCTAATAAAAGCTGTAACAACAACAACAACAGTTACAGCGTCACACTGGAGACACTTGCAAGCTCTCCCTTCTCTGTATCAGTAGCTACAGCTCAAGCTCTCTTTGCCCCTGTCACCACAGGTCTCACCTGTCTTTGTGAACATTCACCCTACAGGGTCTCTGCCATCTGCCTGCTTAGGGATTTCTTCTACAACCCTCTTTTACCCCTACCATTTTCCCGTTATGCACTTCTTAATTTCTCTGGTTTCGTTATTTCTTTTGCACTTCCACTCAAGAAAATCACCCAGTCAACGCAAGCACTGGTTTTCATGTTTCAGCTCTTCCTTATCACCAAAAGATAAGCAGTTTCTTGATAAGAGTCTCAACAGCCCTTCCAAACCAGCAGAAGGAGTCCCCTAGGCAAAGCCTGGTGCCTTTTTGCTCTCCGTGTTGAGCAGTATCTGCAACTCGCTCTGTTCAGTGAAGACCCAGAGAAAGACAGAACTGGGAACAAAATGTGCCTCCTGATGACAGCACCGAGCATTACCCTCTACATAACCTACTTGTCATGGGCCAGTCTGACGGGACCACAAGCCAACGCTGCCATTACAAAAGCAACTTCTCACCTTTTGGCAGTCACCATTCTCCTTCTTCATCGAGTGCCAGCAAAACCACATGGAAAACCAGATGAGGGACCTGTCTGCTTCAATAATAACAGAGAATGAATGGGAAGGCTTCTCAAGTGATTCAGATTCCTGATCTGGCATGTTTCTGGACATAAAATCAAAGAGGAAAGACTTTTCAGTGGCAGCATTGGCTTAAGTTCCCCAAAACTATCACCTCCGAGATCAGGGAAGTTTTATGTAATTGAAATAAAAACCTCTTTCTGTTCACACAAGATGCCTACTGAACTTATGATCAAAGAAAATCAGCCCCTCAATGTTTCAGTAGCAAATATCATACCCCTGACTTCCAGGTACAAGAGAAATTATTGTGAAAAATTCTGCCAAGGGGGGAATGAGAAGCCTGTGCACTGACGTTTCCATAGCAATGCACACCAAAGGCCTTGGACATGAACCATTCTCATACAAGAGCTGTTGTGACAGCAGCAAGATAAACTTTTCCTGCATTTACCGTACATATACAAGAGCATAAACAATAGAGCAACAAATAAATCACAGCAAGGGGAGAAGTGCAGTAGGTGAACTAACTTCACTAAAGTTTGCATGAAGAGAGAAGATTGCATTTCACCAGGTATTCTTCTTTGTCAGTCATCATACTATCCAAGCACTTTCAAGATGAAGGAAAATAAAACTCTGAAAGGAAGGTAAGCATAGGAGATAAGCTAGAGTAAGGATGGATTAAAACAGAAGAAACAAGTCTTTTACTTTGTTCAGTGGCACCAAATCTACAACTTGCAGACATCTATCACAGAATCATAGAAGTTCACGCTGGCAGGAATCTACAGAGATAATTTAACTTACTGAGCTTAAAATTTGATCTTACTTTGCGGAAAGACAATGAATCAATCACGACAGATGTTTACCTCAACTGTTGTTTAAAACACTGGTGAAATTAGAAGACTTTTCTTGGCATCTAATGCAAGTCCTTCTGACTACAATTTCAGTCCATACTTTTCCTCCTATACAAAAAGTCCTTCAAAACTCACAGGGAGCTTCTCATACCAGATACAACCAGGGTAAAATGGATCCATACGTGAATTCTCACCTGCATATTTCAGTTTCTGAAAGATGTGGCTGCTTGAGAACTGACCACACAAAACTTCAAATACTCTTCAGCCCACATGAAAAGCCACGACTATTTATTCAGTCAACATGGTACTCTTCATCTACACTTAAAATATGGGTTTTATTATCAAACATCCACTTGTCTCCTCACAAAGTAAGTGACAATAATCCCACTTTCCCAGTTTCCATCCTCTTTGAAAGAGGGTAGGTACCAGCACTGGAAAGGTGACAATGAAGTATCTCCTTCCCTACCCTATTAGTCATCATTTATTTTCAGAACTTGCCAAATGCACACACTCGGTTTGAGGGTCCCATCGCAGCAGACAGTCAATTCTTTCAAAGGGAACCAGGAAAAAATAAGAAAACAAACCCCCAAACCTCAACAACCAACTTCTGTTGAAAATCTGGTGTTAAAAGACAAAATCAAGGATGGAGAAAGTTCCTGCCTCCCCCTCCTCCAAGGGTTTTATACATTTCAAAAGCTATTTAATGTGTTCATTACATCAGTGATTGCTATAGCAATAGAAAAACAGAAATTCAAGAAATACTAGTTGGTAAATTCAAGACAAGTTGAAGAATATTTTGCAACTCGGATCTCTTGCCCCACCCCTGGTTTTTGGAGCTATGAGCTGTAGGCAGAAATCACCATTCACCTCCACACTGCTGCAGTCACCCTATGCACCTCGTTTATTTCGATAATGCAAGAGTATGCCACTCAGAAGGAAAATGTTTTCTTGAATCTACTTGTCTCCAGTATTTTCCAAACAGTCTACTAACTATTTTATTGCTTAAAAGAAGCAGGAGAGAACACAGTAATCAGGACAATTTATTGCAAAGAGCAACTCATTTTTAATGCCACAGAGCCGGGCGTTTGTGAGCTATCGCTGTAGGGTCATTTATTAAGACGAGCAAATCAAACTCAAGGACTCCAGAGCACAGCCCTGGGGCACATTCAAAGACGAGCACCGCCACGCACATGAAGATCAATTACAGTTAATTGCACAAATATTCATTTTGGTTGGGGGGCGGACTCACTCCGTAGCTAAAGCCAATACTACTTTTTTCCTTTACTGGATTCCAGGTCAAGGGTATAACTAAAAAGCCTCTTTCAACTGCCTTACATGTGCAAGATATACACATATTTAAGAGCCTCCATTAGGCTTGCTGCCAAACCAAAGTTAAATCTGAGTGTAACAGTTAAAGGTATAATTTTAAGCGTGAAGTCATGGCACCCACAGCTGTAAACATATCTCAACACTACTCCATTCTTCAGTGTGATTCATAGGAAAAACAAGCAAATTGCTACGGCTTCACTTACGTTAAAGGAATAGCTGGTTTTATAAAGTAAGTTTACTATTTCATCGCATTGTCACGTGCAGATAAGGTCTGCTAAGTCTGAGTAATTTATGGAAACATGGATCACATTAGAAAAAAAAAAAAAACTTAAAGCAAGTCTGAAGGGAAGAAAAGAGTAATTTGAGCTGTCCCACTAAAACCCGATTTTCCTAAACAGACTTGGTTAGGGTAGAGGTAAGCATTTCAAAGTCGTAACCAGAGAATAATTCTGCTGTTTATCAGACACAGGGCTCTGAACAGTATTTTCACACTATTAGATGCCAAATGTATACATATATTTTTACACATCCAACTAAAAAACCCAATTCCCTCTTCTACCCTTTCCAGAAAGCAGCTTTCCTAAAAGTCTCACCCTAAAATCAAATACCAAGCTCCCAACTAAAATGCAAAAACATTCCTCCGAGCTCACTTTGAGAGGACACTGAAGTGTACAGCCAGTAAGGCACCAGGAGAGACAATGTTGCGAAAAAACCATTTTCTGTTAAAACCATCATCTGAGCTACCCTTTTGGTTCACCTGACCCTTTGCCAACAGAACAAAGAATGAGATGTTTCACAGCGTTTAAGAATTACAGGAACTGGAAGATTTCCAGGTTTCACATTCAGCTCGGAGCACTCACTTCCCCGCAGGAATGGGAGCACAGCTGCCGGTCCCTGCAGGGAAGCACATGAATCCCTTCCTCACCCAAAGGAGCGTTACTTCCAACCAACACAGAACAGCGTCCCTGCACCGCAGAAGCATCCTCAGCTCCTGACCTACCCACTGCTCTGGTGGAACCACATGAAAGGGGATAGTCCGGAGAAAAATTTGCAACCAGTGGTTAATGGAAAAAAATTACATCTTTAAATAAGTTGTACTGCACACACATCTCTTATTAAGTACCCAGCACCAAAATCAATATCCAAAAACATATGGAATGTCTTTGACATTGCTGCAACAGAAAATACAGACTTTTTTGGTTTCTTACTACCCATTTGTAAGACTGAATGGACACATAATTTTCACCTCTTACCTACACATAAAAATAAATTTACTTTTTTGACATGCATTGTTTTATTGAGGAAGGCTGGTCGATTTCATTTGGGTTGGGGTTTTTCCTCTAAAACAGACAAGCAAAAAAAGACCTGGGAACCTCCCCTTCGCTCTTTTTTTCTCAAAGAAAGAAAAAACAAGATGTCATGAAAAGCAGGGCATGCTTTTACTGCCAAATACGTGTCAGCACTAGCCAAGGAATCCTCTCCAGAAGCAGATTTTGAAACTGTATCACAAGTACACACAACCACAAACATTTTTTGAAAATGTGAACAAAACATTCATAAATCACGTCTGTAATAATGGATACACATTGAAGAAAACTTAGTAGGTATCATTTCAATGAGTTAAACTGAACAAGTATATATGGAAAACCAAATTTGACATCAAAACACAGAGCCTGTTAGTAGTGAATGTTTTAACCCCATTTCGTATTTTAATTGTGGCGTGTTTATTTTAACGGAGCTGTTTCAGCTCAGCCAGCTTGTCCCAGAACACTGGTCTCCTACTACAGACCAGACCCAGCAAAGGGTCTGACTGCTGAGCCAAGGCACAGCCTTGGTTTTACTTTTAAATAAAACAGTTACTACTTTTATATCTTCTTGACAGTTAAGTCTAAAGGACTCCAGCTCTAAGATAGGATTTGGCTCCGTTGGTTTGAAAATCAAGTCTGAGGCAGGAGGGGCTACCAGGCCAGCCTCCACTGTCAATTAAGTTATCCCACCTTAAGTTATCCCACCTCTGACTTCAGCAGCATTAATAGAGCTCTGCCAACAAAACCTCCTTTTTCAAACACCTGCCATCACAATTAGCTTGGGTTTTGCTAGTGAAACTTATTTTATTCATGGGCAGGAAAAGAAGAAAGAGGTGGAAAAATTACCCCAACAAACCAGCAAGCTGACCTGGCAAAACACCATTTCCATGAAGTGAGTTTTCACTCAGGCCAGCAGTTGCGTAATTACTGGGTATGACGCAAAGACAAAGAGTCAGCAGGTTGCCAGGGACAAGGTGGGACTAAAACCCTTTCAGGAGGAGCTTACAGTTAGGTCAGATTAAGCACATTGTAATATGCACACCTGTAATCCCAGCTTTACTGGAGCTAATGTAAATTAAACAAAACTAACCTACGCAGAAGTTAGCACCAATTCAGTTAAGTTAGTTCTCAGAACACCACAGGTACTGTAGCTACTGCAATCTATAACAACATTTTATAATCTCTTGTGCTATTTCAGTCCTTCCAGATTTTTCACTTGTCACCTCTACGGTTGCAGCACACAGTAGTATCCAGCTCCCGAAAACTGCAATAGCTACCTGTCCCCACAAGCCCTCTGAGCACCCGTACACTTTTTTAACCCCCAGGTCTCCAGATTCCTTTGCTACAGCTGCATGGTCCCACCACATCACCATGTCCTGAGGCACCGGCCAGCCATTGACCAGACTGTCCAGTAAACCCCGGCACCATTACCATGGCAGGTGTCCGGTGAGGTACAAGGAGCAGCCATACTGTACTTGCAAGGGCCAAGCTATTAGTATGGTAAAAAACATGTTTCATGAGAATGACAAAAAGAGACAAGACTCATTTGCTGAACTAAGAAAAGCAATTGTCTTGTCTGTAATTGTCTTCATCAATTTACTGAAGACTTCAGTGGACTGCAGAGGATAGATTCGAGTTTTGCTGCAGTACCATGTTAACTGGCAAACAAAAATATTAATATAAAGCTTTTGTGGGAGGATTAAGATCAGCAAATATCAGAACAAGATGTAAATATACAGCTATGAAATGTAGATAAATATATGTGTGAGACATCTGACAAAGCAAGAAGGTTGCAGTCAAGCCACAAGAACAAACTGACGACACAGGAAGACCCTCTCATCTGGGAAACTGTCTCCACCTTCCACAAATAATCAAAAGGAGGACTGGGAGGGAGAAGACAGGAGGTCAAATCAAGATCTGCTATGCACAATCCTTTCCCGCCAGAGCCACAAGCATATTTCCTTATGTAAATTTTCAGATTCCAACAGTCCAGTGAACTCTGCAAAGGTCAGTCCAATATTTAGCCTACCCCAAAGCTTTGCTGAAACAGCTCTTTTATCTAAATTACCACTTTCAACTGCACGCATTTTCCAAAAATAGCCCTTTTTACATCAGAAAAAAAAGGGCAAATCAAGGGTGTGGTTACTGTAATTTGAGTCTCCAGAGCTCCACTGTGCAGGCTGTCCACAGGGTTCTGCCAGACGGCCTCCTCACGACCCAAACAACACTGTGCTCTCAGGAGGGGCCGTTTGGAAATGTCAGTGGTTATCCCTGGGGCACCAAAGTTTTCTGCAATTTTGACAGCTAAGACCTTTTTGAGTTATAAAGGTATCAATTTGTATCCCAGTCATATATGCAACCTAGAGTTTTCAATCACTTGGCAGTACAGCTCTGCATTAGACAGAAGACTGCTTGCTGCTAGGTTTCCTTTTACGGCACTCATTCGAGTTACAGGAAGACAAAAACTTCCCCACAGTCTTCACCTTAGGCTCCCACCTATGCTTTGATCTCTGTAAGCCTTTTTCTACTTAACAGAAAAGCTCATAACAGCTACTATAATCACCTAAAACAGATGCTCCCTACTTCCAGTTTACAATAAACACATTTACTGCCTGAAGAATCAGTACAAGTCTCTTCTGTGCAGGAATCCCCCGTTCAATAATAAAGTCCCGTCCAAGCCATATAGTAGGATGTCTACAACCTAACAGTTACTGCTGCCGGCCACAGGACAGTCAGAACAGACCCGATGGGGGCTTCATGTGGGTATTTCACTCTTACAGGAGCAGGAAGACCTGTTCCGAGCAGGGTTAAAGCCACTGCGGTGAAAATGCTGACAAGCAATTTATCTCATGACTCAACATTGTTAACACAGCTCCTACAGCACAAATTATTACTTTTGGCCAACAGCACCTCAGATGACCCTAAGCTGTAACTAGAAGTTGTCTGAACTGATAAAACGTGGGAGTTTTCATTATTTAGAACTAAATATTTGTCCCAGTCTTCACTGCTGCTCCATCTGGACCAGGAAGCCAGTGGTAAGCAAATATCTCATCTGTCTCACAATTAAGAGATTCATACTGACTCTGCAAGCTATTGCCAATTAACGTACAACCTCTGACAATTGTATGTCCTGTAAAAGTGTCTTATACATACACACAAAAATATGTTTTCACAAAAAAAAAAATAATCAAAACCAAAAAATCCACAAAACCCCCCAAACCCAGCCTTCTCTCCCACATACTCCCAGAGCTCATGTAACTGGTCATACTGGAATAGCCTCACTTCTGTGTACTTTTAACACTGGGCCACTCAGACTAAGTTTTTCTAAATTTAGAAGAGTGGGGGATAGCAAGACTTCAGCTGTCCACTTGTTCATCTCAAGAACAACAGAAAGCTTGTCGGGTCTGTAGCAGACTGGAAGCTCTACAAAAGCACCAGGTTGCTTTGGTGGCCACGCACACAGAAGGCACACACCTCAAACTAATCAATCTGCTCTCCAAACTTACACATATGATCAAAAAGCATACTGATATAAGGAGAAAGTACCATTGTTATTCTAATAACAAGAAAAAAAGTGCTAGTGGGAGGAAAATGAGCTTCAGATGGGTCAAGGAACTATCAGCAGTTAATCCTAGAAAATTGAAGGTATGGTTACTTTCTTCATTAAAGCAAAAACACTGACAGAAAATAACACCGCTTCTACTTTCCAATATAAGTGAAAAGCATTGAGTTTAAAGCATAAAAATACCCCAAACCAAACCTTACATGTAGTTAGAATGCAAAGTTTAAGTAAAACCTCACACCAGGTTTTCTGTAATATTGTAATGATAATATTTCATGTTTCCAGTACTTCATTTGCAGAGGAATAATGCACTGCTGTTCATAAAAACAGAAGCATAATTCTAAACAAACCAAACAGCAACATATTTTGCTTTTTGAAAAGCAAACGCAAGGCAACCTCTTTACAAAGAATAAACTCCTTTAAACAGGCAAAAAAATTCAAGCATCATTAGGCTACATTTCCAGTATGTCAAACAGCAGCTTTTTGCTGCCAAGTGGCTCCCACCCAGAGAGAAAGCACAAAGCCACATTTGCACACAAGATTCCCATGATTAGTTCAGTTACAACTGAGGAGGTGGAGGGGGGAAATCAAGCTTAAAATGGGGATTTTGCTCCTGTTCTGATGCAAGTCATTGATTCCCTATTAACTCCAGTTAACAAGCACAGGACACACTCCACAAAGTCTCTTAATCAAAGGGAAAGAACGGCTTTTTACTCAGTACAGAAATAAACCAGAAACAAGTGAATCGGACAGCTAAGTGTACTTACTATAGGAAGAACCATTCTGAGTATAAAGGACCAAAACGACAAAGAAACACAATCAATGCAGCATGTTTCCAAGGCGCCTGTGCCAAAGGCTTGGTGACTCAGAGCAGCACCAAGCTAGGAAACAGACCTTCAGCTTAAATTGCCAGCATGGCACTAAATGCATATAAACAGACTCTAATGCAATTAACTTGTTAAAACTGCATATGATTTAGTACAGAAGTCAATTAAGGTTTTACATTACGAGCACTACGATTCTCCCATACTGCTGAGCCTACTAACACCAGTATTTTGGACAGCCACTTCTGTAGTCACGTTTTTCCTGAGGTGTTCTCTCCATTTTTCTTCTTTTTAAAACTTTTTTGTAAGAGCGTACAATAAATACAGCACAGGAAGGAGACATGGCTATTAAGGGGAAGGCAGGCACTGGTATTTAAGTCTGAATTTAGCTTCAGTGTGACCAGAATTATCAGCCTGTCACTGGAATGAGTGCAGAAAAGAGTTTCTGAGATTATTAGGGGAGGTAAGAACTGAGTTGATTAAGCCTGGTAAAATACACTGTAAGGGGAGAAGCAGGTATACCAGCAAAAGGAAACACCAAATGGGGGAACTATGGGATTAAAATGACCTAAAATTGTATTAATAGCAATAGGGGAATTCACATTCTTTCCCAAAACCAGATGTAAACTGATCCAGTTGAACAAATTTTTCCACCTCAAATACAAGTTTATTTTCAGACCAACAGCTCCGAAGTCACACGAACACTAGTGACAACACAAGAGAGGGCAGTTCTTCCACTTTGAGGCATTGTGCTTTCAGCAGGGGGGTGGGAACCAAAACCCAAACAACATAAAAAACAAACAGACCCGTTCCAAATGTATTATCCAGTATGCTCTTTTCAGTCCTGAGAAACAAGAAAAAGAAGGAGAACACGTCCTACTGCTCTTTTGTACTCATTCTAAACAGTAGAGGTTTAATGAAACGATAATGTTCAGACAGATTATCATCTCCCGTGCTGAGCCTCTGAACCTTGCCTTGCTTATTAACAGCAAACTTTCATAACAGCAGCTGTTGTATCTTCAACACTGCACCACGCAAGCCTTTCGGACAAGTTAAAGTCTATGAGGCTTCATGTACAGGACCAAGTGAAATTTATATTTGACCAGTATCAAATTACACCCACTTGAAAATTTAACTAGCTTTTTCAGACATATTGTCATTTAATTATGTACCATTCTTCTTCTACAAACACAGAACTGAGACCTGCACACCAAATCCAGGGTCAGACAACACAGAGGGTGAGCTGGCAGTGAGTGTTCCTGCAAGCCCAGGGGTAACTAGGTTCAAAAGCTATTAGAAATCCCAAACAAAATCAAAAAAAGATTATTTTTACTGGAGAAAAGGTTTGCCTTTTACCAAGCAAACCTCTATGTAAAGGCACCAAGATAACATCACACAGGAAAGTAAGTTCTCACCTATTCACAGGTCATGCGTTATTTGCAATGGTTATCCCAAATATACAACTGACACTCGGCAGCAAAAGGACCCAAGATGGTAACTTCTGCTCACATCTTCCTTTTAGTGTAACATTCATTTTATTTCACTAATTCAAGTTGTACTCATTTAATGGGCTAGACAAACCAGAACACATCAGAGCAGTAATCCACTTCTAAAAAAATGTTTTTACCTAGGTATTCATTAAATGTTATGGCAGAGTGAGATTAAATTTTCAACAACACAACCCTAACCCAGACAGAAATCCAATCCAGCACGGCCAGGAGCACCTGCATCAGATTTTTCAGGTGTTACTAAAAATCACAACACTTTCAACCACATGGATGGAAAGGAAAAATCATAAGTACAAGTCGGGTTAACTTCTGTTTTTCCCATCTTTAACAGAATCACTCTGAAAAGTGCAAACTGACACTTTTGTATGAATCCTGAAGCCCAATGAAACAATTGTTTCTAATTTTTTAACTTAAAATAATGATTAGAAAATTAGTAGCTCAATACTTTTAGGAAAAATATAGAACCACTGGGCTTGATAGGGATGTCCATGTACGAGCAGGCTCAGAATGACTTAATATATACCTGGGATGTAGGAGCTACTATAAAACAAACACTATGTGGTTTTGAAGACATGCTGCTGAAGTTGTAGTAGAGGACTTGGCTTTCCAGGAAATTTCTCATGCTGGAAGCCTAAATGCTGATCCTTCAGCATTTATTTTGATTCACTTTTTCATGTAATGTCTGTAGTAAATAAAAAAATACAAATTAAAGTGAGTGACCAGATTTAAGCATTTCAAATAAACAAAATGGTCTTTTCACCTCAGCAACAGTCTCATGCTGTCATAACGCACACAAGTAAAATCGAAGAGTATTTGCAGAGAGTAGCAATCTCTTATTAGATCAGCTCAGGTACAACTGGAGAGACATAAGCTTTTCAATAAACATGAGAGGTTTTGAAATCCTCAGGGGATACATAAAACACCAACATATCAGTTGGTTAAAAAAATCACCTCCCACCACAAATATATTTACCATCATATCAACAATATTAGAAAATTGGTGTTCTTAAGATTTGAAAATCTTAAGATTTCCTGCTTGAGAAAAAAAAATTGTAGAGCTAAGGATACTCACAATGTATTAAGAAAATGAAAAGGGAACGTCACAGTTCTCTAGGCAACACCTGGGAACCGATAACAGAGAAAGATACCCCTCAGCTGCAAATGCCATTTTTTAGCAATCAATATTGCTGAAATTCGGAATTTCAAAACGCATCAGCATATTTGCATAAGATTTTTGTTCTAGCCATTCAAGTTTCAAGCTAGGCAGCCAGGATACATTTTTAAAGCAGTATTCTGTATAATCAAGGGTGTAAGACAGCTCATGTAAAACAGAAGTCTAGCTCTCCACAGTTATTCCAGTGAAACACATTTAATTCATTTCACTTTCACAACTTTCTTGAGGTTTTTTTCCCCCATACACACACAATGTATTTGGGAACGCCTTAAAACCATTACTCACAACCCAAGTTTTCTTCCCCAAATCCTATACTGTACCTGTAACATTTTTGTATATTCTGAATCCAGAAAACCCTTTAGTGCTGTTAAGGGAATAATTTTCTACTAATCAGCCTATCTCAATCAAAAATCTACTTTTTTTCCAGCCAGAATGCAAACACCGGGAGTCTTGGGAACATCACAAATGTACTTCTTATGTCCCCCGTAACCATTCCTTCCTTTCTAATTTGGCACCTCTGCTCAGTTTCACCTCTGTTCTGGGTTCCCATGTCTCAAAGCCACCTACAAAAATACTGCAGAGGTAAATCCTCCCAATATCCTTCTGCAATCCTCAGAGTTACTTTAAGCAACAGACTAGTCTGAAAATACCAGAGTCCCCTGGGAAGCCAGAGATTACTGGCTGGTGTGCTGCATTTATGTTTCTGCTGGTATTTCTTGCTCAGGAACAAAATGCTTTCCTAGAAGAGGTTTTGTAGTGAACATCCAGATGTTTAGCCTTCCTAAAAATAACCGACTTCACCCTTGGAATGATCTTTTAACCCAGAGCATCCTACAGGCAAAAGCACTCACATCAGGACTAGAAGATAACTCCAACAGAAGTTAAACTCAGAAAAACGTAGCAGCGAGGTGACAAACTGACTCAAACATATCAGCATTTTTTGTTCATTGTCAGTTTAAGTATTATACATAAACCACCTACTAAATTTCGACATATTTCACATTCAGTTTGTCACTTTGCTTAGATTCCTGTAACTAAAAACTTGATGCTATTTTGAGTCCATAACAATATTAAAATGCTATTTCACTTTCACAGCACAGCACGGATTTGAATGTACAAAGTGATGAACAAAGTAAAACCGATAATTTTAAAATATCGCTTAATCATCCTTCATATTTTATTTGAAAACTACCTTTGCGTAAGAAGCAAAGCATAGAGATGATGTAGCTACCATAAATTTTAAGCTGTTTTTAAAACACTTTTTCATTACTGCTTGGCATTTGGGGGACTTCTTACGTTAAGATTTTACGCATGAGCAACTGCATCTTGTGTTTCTGAAATACAGAAAGAGAAAATTATCTTAATCAATGCGTAAGTGATTAACTTTCATCAGCCATGCATAAAGTCGCAAATCAAAAATACTACAATCAGAGATAGAAAAGTAAATTACATACATTTCATTCAGAGACTTCAACTCCAAAAGTTTACAGAAACAAAGATACAGAATGCAGAAGAAGAAATGTGCTGCTGCTGCTTCTGGATGTTCAAAAAGTAATTTTAATATTTGAAGTTTATAAGTAACATCTACCTGGAATAAACTCATGCTCTGTGTGTTGAATTATTAAGGAAAAAAATAATGAAAATCAGCTCTGCTCAAATCCATCCCAAGCTAGTGAAAAAAACCCCACCACACTCTGCAAAGTGTGATTTCACTCTGCATACAAGTACTGATACCTACTGCACGAGCATTTAATTGCCACTTTCGCAGAGCTACATCCATTCTGTTTAACAGTTGGTATGTTTTTTCTCTGATTAATAACTTAATGTGAAGGTAAGAAACACATGGATTGACACTGGTATGATTTTGGAAAACTGCATACAAATCCCGTATACAACCCAAAAGAGTTTTCACCCAGTTCAGCTCGTGATGAAACCAGTCTTAATTCTTCCAACAGCTCTCACTTATGTTCACCCAAGCAGCCCCGTGGGAAACCACAGACATTACCAAATATCAGGAGCTCTGTGGAAGGCAAAGGCTGGATTTGACCAGGAATGTGATGACAAAGAGTTTGCTCTAGGCTTCTTTCATGTTTTAGAAAGCCAGTTTGCTTATCAGTTCCTTTTAGAGGGAGAATGACATAGATTCCAGAGGCGTAATCATCTATAGGAAATCTTGTTTCACGAAACAGAAAGCATGAACCACAATGTCTGCTCTCCTGGAATGAAGGAGGATAAATATCTAATCACCTATGTCCCTGACAAAGGAAAACAGTTTCTTTTATTAAGAAGAAAGACTGAAAAGTACTTTCTCTTTTAACATCAGGCAGATATCTCATTTTCTCCGTAAAACAGTTTCTTTTATTAAGAAGAAAGACCGAAAAGTACTTTCTCTTTTAACATCGGGCAGATATCTCTTTTTCTCCGGCAGTAGGTGTGCAATGGCAGCAGTACCCAGCTACAGACACGTGCACTATGAACTACCACCATGGAGACAGCTTTCACTCTAGCATCATCAGCAATGTTGATGATTTTCATCTTTTTGTATTAAACAAGAATCACCAATAACTTTTTCTGAAGACAGGCAAGAGTATACAACTTATCCACCACAATTCAAACCGAATTCCTATTAGTTAGGAGGAAAGGAAAAGAGGCAGAAGTAGCATATGTGGCTTGAGATACGCAGTCACGATGTACCACAGAATTATCATTAGTTTTGGAGTCTCCACTATTAGACGTGGACAACGAAGCCACTACCACCAGTTTTCGTCAGTGTTGGTATTTCCCAGGTGTTTAACACACACCTCAATTAGGCCTCCTAATTTCTCGCTGAACCCCAACCAACACTCAAACAGTCTTCCGGATTTACGACCTACTTCCCAGATTCTGCAATGGCTTCCCATTCATTTCACAATTACACAGACAGCTTTCCCTTTTGGTTTCTGAGACTTCTCTGCTAAGCGTGAAACCACCAGCCATCAGTTGTTTAGGGATCTCACGGCCTTCCCAGCCTCACCTCCTCAGTCCCAAACAGAGGGCTGGGTCCCTTTGAATGTGGTTCTCTCTCGTGGAACACAAAACCAGTTTGGGGCACTATGTTCTGCCCACCACATCCCTCCACAGGCACCAAACAAAACGAGGCTCTCTGAAGTATGTGGCTCTTCCCTTCTCTCTTTAGCAGACAGATACCATGAATCTATCCAGGTTATATATTTCATTTGTAAAATGTGAGCTACCTTAGCAGTAACTGTTCCATACATTCACAGGACAGATACACTGTGAGCATAAGTAGGCTGTATTCCCTCCCTGCCCATCTTTCTGTGCAATTCTAACAGTGTCTTAATTAGCAGCATTAATTATTTGCCATGGTAATAAGAGATATAATCAAAGCACAGAATGACAGTTCAAACAGAAGATGTTGGCTAGAGATACACCACCTGAGACAAAAGACAAACAAAAATATAAGCATCTCTACCACACCCAAGCCCAGACTATTGCGCAAGTGAAAAAATCCTTTACAAAACACAACACAGCTGTATGAATGCCATGATGCTCCTGATGGCGAGCTATGGGAAATGTAAGCAACCCAGCCTGGAAATGTCCTAGCGCATCCGTGACAGTTATCTAACTTAACGTTCAGACAATTGTCACGGGCAAGTTGTAGCACAACAGGAGTGTCGGTAGCACTTGATTACAGCCTTCTGACGCCACAGTATAAGCCATGCCATAGAAATGACTTTCTTTCAACGAGTTAAACAATTATGAATTCCTAAAACAAAACAAAAAAAAAAGCCAGTCCAAGTGAATACGTCAAAGTCTAGAAGCTCTTCCTAAAGTTTGTGTATACAGGTTATTTAATTTAAAATAAACTTAAGTTTAGTGCTTCCAGAGTTACTCATTCTTTCTCCACAACAGTTTGGAATAGTTGAGTGACACTACAAAAGACAGCTCAAGATTCTGTCATCTTAAAACAGAGGATGTTCTAGAACAGCAGAAATATTTCTCTTTGTAATTATCAAATAAGCCAAACAATCTGAAGTGTCAGAATAAACAAATAAGCCAGAAAAAGCATCAGAGAATTGCCCAGAGCTAACTGTCCATACAGACAAGTTTAATGACCAGTTACATGGAATTTCTTTTGAAGGACAGCCCTTTAACAGTTAATATTGTATTGTTTTTCCTAATACTAATGATCTGTAACACTGCTGCTATTTTCTAAGAGACACGCACTTCACAGTAATGAGTCCAACAAGTCACAGAACAGAAATATTTTCAACATACACAATGCAAAGCTGCTATTTGGACAAAATGCTGGACTAACACTGTCCATACAGACAAGTTTAATGACCAGTTACATGGAATTTCTTTTGAAGGACAGCCCTTTAACAGTTAATATTGTATTGTTTTTCCTAATACTAATGATCTGTAACACTGCTGCTATTTTCTAAGAGACACGCACTTCACAGTAATGAGTCCAAGAAGTCATAGAACAGAAATATTTTCAACTCCAGCATACAAAATGCAAAGCTGCTATTTGGACAAAATGTTGGACTAACACCCCAAATTGAACAGAAGACGTACATCTAGCAGCACACACCAGCTCATAATTCCCATTTTGACTACAGAGATGGAATATGTGTGAAAATTACACTCGGTACAGAGCACAATGGCTTGTTAATAAGCAAAGCAGGTAACTGATTACCTTGCCATTAAACTCTGCTGAGATCACGGACTTCCAGTTCTCTCACACTGTCATGAAAACAACAACACGGATCTTAAATCCGGTCCAGATGGTTACACAAAGGGTTTCTCTGCCACTCTCTTCACATTTTCTACTTAAGAGAGTTTTTGTAATTTTCCAGCAGGGAAATCATAGCTTGGCTAGGCAGTGAGGAGGCTTTGTAGCTGATCTACAACTGAGCAACACCTGAAGAGGAATTAGGAACCACAGCACTAATCACATGGCAACATAAACACAGCATGTTCCTTGGACCTTACCCAGCACACCTTCACGTTCCCGTGATCTTTCCTCTTGGGAAGAAAAGAGCCCAACACAGGTTAGTCACTGCCTTAACTGCAAAATGAAAAGCGAGTTCTGGTACATCTCTGGTGAATTCATACCATAACAAAAACATCTGAAAAAATTACTTTTGTGACGAAAATTGCAAATAGTATTACAGAGTTGTGCAGGATTTTTATTACCATCTGGCCTTACGTTCCCCACTTGCCTAGCATCAGAAATGGGGGGTGGCAGATCTTTAGTAACACAAGATTTTAAAAAACCCAAACAAACGACACTTAGTTACCAACATGCTAAAAATGTAACCGAGGAGCCCCTCATCATCAAGAAAACATCCATATAGCATTAATTTCTAAAATTTACCTCAACATACTATATACCCAAGACACTTTCAGTTACAAAACACACACTTAAGAAAATCTAAATCCTTGCTTGATTTTACCGTGTTGAACAGCTTGCATGGAAAAAATACAGGCCATCACTCCCCTGACAAGGCACCGTACTTTTTAAGAACCATGAATTCACATCATTCCTACAACTATTTTTAAATTATTTCCTTTGTTCCTCTCTCTCACAAAAAATTGCCAGCAAAAGAATTAATAAGCCAGAGAAATGGAAGATAAGTTGGACCTCTTTAGATGATTGGGGGCATTATTCAGTGTCCGGAGAGGTCAGGAGATTCTGTTATCTGACTTCAGCAAACAGGTCTAAATTTTGAAAGACTATGGCACTGCAGCCTTTCCAAATCAGTCATATAGATCCTATTAATAAATTGCCATGGAGTTCTGGAATCCTGTTCATTCAAAGCTATCCATTTCCTATGCAGCACCAAGATACAGGATAGTCAAGAGCAACTTCCCTAACAGCACAGAAAAATTCCATTACAAAAAACTTCCAAACTGTAAACAGTCAATTCAAGGCTACTGTTAGTAACAAGGGATAACAAACTTTCACACTTTACCATTACGAAAGGAAACTGTATTAGTGTTTTCCAGAACCGAAGCAAAAAGTTATTTGAACAAGGTTCCAGACAATTGAGTCTTTACCACAGGAAAACACAGCCTGCCTCCTAATAATGCAATTCAGCCTCGTCTCAGACACCGCCAGCCACCCCAGTCCAGCAATGGCATTTTTCTGAATAAGGCTGTTCAAGATAAATACTCTATACCACTAATAGTTCAACTTCACTTTCCTCCTCTTGCTTCTCTTACAGCCATATTACCTGAGTATTAGAAACACACCAAAGACGCAGGGCTAAATTAATCTCATGTGCCATCGAGCCAAGGCGCACCATCCCGGACATATTTATCAACATTCAATCCTACACAGAATACTATGGCTGTCATGGTGCCAGCAAGCAGCTAAAAAAGGGCAATGACAAAAGAGAACAGATTAATTCCGTGGCAGAAAGACAGGACTCTCAGGATATGCAGGGAAACTCCTGTACACATGTTAGCCTGCAATATTCTGCAAGAGAAATCCCAGTGCAAAGGGCAGAGCCCCGCAGCAACACTGCTACACCGAGGCTGTCCTTCAGCTCATCCAGGCGAGTGCAGATTTCGCATGGCCGCAGTGGTCAGACACCTGCCAAGGTGTCTGAATTGTGTGACCCGAAGTGACCGCTCAGTTTGTTACACCAAGAGCTAACCAGGCAGCCCTCAGCTGAAAAGCACAAAGAACCCAGCACTAGAGACAAGAGAGCTGTACTGCCTCCAAGGACCTAAGAAATTACTTCACCTGGAAAATCTTATTGTAAAGCACTGTAAGACAAATGTGCAATCATTTGGGCAGCTTTGCTTGGACAGGAAACACCACACTGAGCAAAAAGAATACTTAAATATTTAAAACAATAAATTTTACCAAATCTGTCATCTGACTTCTTATGTGACGCTGAAAAAGGTAGCAGACTATATCCAAAAAGTTTGGACAAAAGTAAGCATCTCCATCTGAAGCAACACAGAGAAGAACACAAAGTACTGCAGGTTTCCTAACAAGCACACAAAGGAATACCACTACTCGAAGTTGTATTTGGTCAAGAAGCCAAAACCAGCAGGTGAAGTTGATCCTCCTCTATGTACAGAGTTCCACTCAGTATGTTATACTGGAGAGTCCACCTTGAGTGGCCTCACTCGCTCTAAACGTATTACCTAAAAACATTCTGTGCATATTCCTGCTTAACTTCTTTGATTTGTGGCCAGCTCCATCCTTTATCCCCGGGCTCTCACTCCAGCCCCGCTCCTCATCTCGCATGGGCATCCCGAGGTTCTGACCAAAGCTTCACCCCAGGAGAGCAAACCGCCCCAGAGCTCCGTGACGTCTGGGCCCAGTTCTGGACCTTGTAACTGCAGCACATCTAGATCCAGCCCCACAGCCACTCTTCCACTAGCCTGTTCTAACTACCCGGAGTATAACACTCACTGGAGTCAAGTCCTAATACGAGAGGCGTTTATTCACATTTGTAAGGTTTCTTTCTGTAAGTGACAGATCTGACCAAGCAGAGCAGAGCTCTGACAGCAGAACGTGCTGCACGTCCCACCTCTTTTGTGAGGAAGCAGTGACTTACCAAAGAAACGCAACAATTGAAGCTCCACAGTGGTTCCGAGACAGAGACAGTGCAAGAATACTCGCACGAGAACCATACAACTGGTTTATCTGTGAGATACAGGCATCCTGGCAATGAGTGCTACAGAAAAGCTTAACACATGCCGATGCAGGCACTCCTGGGGAGAATTATTTAACTTAAATCCTAGAATAGGTCCCGACCAGAGACTCCAGGGTCTCTATCTTTTCCAACAACTAGGTATCATCACTTTGTAGTTTCCATGGATTCAAAAATGCAGCTAGCCAAACTGATGGAAGAACACTCGCCTAACGCTTCATGTACAAAGACACCATGAAGTCCTCTCAGGTACGGAGGATATAAATCTGAATGCTGCACTGCTTCCTAGACAAAACACATCTTTCCACCCCAGTATAAAAAATATTTTTTCTTATTTCAAGGCTTAATTTCCACAGTAATTTCCATACTTAAGCTACAAATATGCAAAATACCTTGATTCTCTGTAATTTTTTTTAAAGATATCGAAATGCAGTAGGCTCTCTAATCAGAAAAAAGGTTGGTTGTTTGTATCACTAAAGTCAGAAAAGAGGACATTATCTCAACTACTTGACTCTACTGCTGACTCAATAAACCGAAACAAAACCACACCTCATACCTCTGACACTCAGGCCAGTATTTTATTGATTGTGTGTTTGGAAATCTGAACTCTTTTTAGCAATGCATTCAGAAGTCAGATCAAAAAATAAAACTAATGACTAATAGTTTAATCAAAGCGTTTAACAATCAGGCCTTACAATCAACAAGCCAAAACCAAAGTCAAATTGATCAATATGACCTTGTCATACAGAAAGAGCAACTCTGAGTGCTATTGATGAGTTGACTTACCCCCACAGTACAGCGCTATGCTATATACTTTATCATGACATGTTTGGGTAGAATTAAACACTATTTTTTGTAAAAACTCCATAAAAGAATGAGTTAACACCATCAACACCAAACTATGAATCTTCAGAGAAAATGCTGAAAGTACATTTCTGTATGAGTCAAAGCTACAAAGCAGCCAGTCCATCTCACCAGATTTAAACAGCTTTCATCGTGCTGCGTCTGCATCAAGACCAATTAATGTCATCAGGTGACGGCTGGTGAGATTCTGAAGCAAACCTGATTGCTCACAATGGCACAAAGTAAAGAGAGGGGGCTCAGCTGGTATGAAAATACAAAATACAGCCCATTAAAAGAGGCACCCTGTTTTTCCTACCTCCAATTAAGAGCAAGGAAAACTCAAAAAAAGGTCTTGACAGTAACAAATGTGGACACTTATACAGATAAACACACTGCATACATGAGAGATGCTGTCCTGGGACAGACTGGACAGGGCTGATCTCTGCCTTACAACCTGCACAGAGGAGAAGCACGGTACATTAATACACCCGTCTGTCAGGCTTCAGGTAACAGTGACAGTTCCAGCTGCAAAAAACAGGCAGCAGAAGAATAGACGGCAACTGTTTTCAACAAATCCCAGCCTGAATATCTAAAACCTTTGTTTGTGATGACAACAAAAAGTAGGAACGTTCTTTAGAGAGGGTGCTTTGGGATCCTTATGAAACTTCTCCCAGTAAAGCACCCTGCTGAGAAGTATTTCTGTTTTATGGCAGACTTTTCTCATCTTTTGATTTAGCTTTAAGGTAGCTCTTTTTTATGTTCCATCTGCAAAAACATTTAAAAAAAAAAAAAGATAAAGATAACTAGCCGGAAAGCTAACACTGAGGGTCTTGTAAGGCACTTAAGTATGATAAAGAGGTTCTTTCTGTTCTGTACCATCTGTAACTGCTTACAGCTGCATCTGCTTTAGAAGTAGTCAAGTTAGCAGAAAATTTAAAAAGTGCAGCTCTTCACTATTTAGCTTTAAAGTTTCCTTTTCTGAGAGGAAAAAAAAAAAAAAAAAAAAAAAGCTCTTTAAACTATTTTCAACATAAGGCTTAATTAGATTCTACTCTTCATCTTCAAAACCCTGCAGAGATCATAATATTCCCCACGAGAGCGTTTAGCCCTTTGTGATAACTTCTCAGAGCAGCTATTCAAGTGAAGGTACAGGATCAGCCACCTCCAGAAGAGAGTTCACAGAGCAGATAATCTTTCCTGCAGCAAGCAGACCATCAATCTGAGCTTCTAAAAAGGACCAGAATGACCTTGCGCCATCAAACCTAGAAAGCAAGAGGCAGACATACCTTACCTCACCAGTCTGCAACCCAGGCTACAGAAATCCATATAATCCAGCTCTGTTTACCTCCTGCTATTTCACCAACCTCACCTTTAGCTAACAGTCACCTGGACAATGGACTTCCCATTGACCAAATAAGTCAGAGTCATGCTACACCTACTTTATCTTGCCAAATGGGTCTGACACAGATGAGAGTGAGATAAATCACAACTGTAGCCTTGAAAGTGGAAGTTTATACTAGCAAAAGCAGTCCTTTGTATAACAACATACCATTGAGCTTTCGTCTCATATGTCCAACATACCTGTCCCAACAGCTGGTTGATCCTAATTACAATGATTATTCCAAATTCATTGCTTAATTTCTACCCACAGCAAAAGTTTCCAAATAAATTTAAATACAGTTTTAATTGGAGCTAGCTATCCAACAGAAGAGGTGGCAGATTGCGCAGTGCCCCATGTCCCAGAACTAGCAGTGCAGCAGAGAGCCACAACCCAGCTGCTGTGTCACCCATGTCCAGCCCATTGCAGCGCCACAGAGCTCAGACATTTTGTAACGCTCGCTCTTGCCCAAGCTACGCTATCTCGAGTAAGCTAGACTTACTAACCCAAGTAACCACTCAAATTAAAATAAATCTTGATGAGATACACTTGCTGCTAGCTTAACCTGTGTGGAGAAATCCCCAGCAAAACCACCCGTGCATCCCTGCTGCACAGCCAGGTGCACCAAATCTGTATGCTGAGACCACTTGACTTTTTGTACCACCTGAAACCAGGCTGCACCACAAATCCATCTGTACAGTGCTGCTGCTGTTCCAGCATGAAGTTGCTATTTGTGGTACTACAAAAAAATGGTATAAGCAAAGAGTTCCCAAACTTCTGTGATTCACTGGAACACTACCAACTCTTAACACTTCTATTGATCTCTGCAAACTTCTGCCCAACTTTTAAACCTGTTTAAAACCATGCATCATTGCAGATTTACTAGACGTTGTCTTCCACTAGCTATCCGATGAACAAAAGGACTTTTTAGGGTTACCTCTGTCCAAAACCAGCAGAGCCCATAGGACTGATAAGCAAATATGTGCTTGCAAGACAGAAAGTGGCAAGCAGGAAAGTACTGTCCAGTGAGAACTAATCCATAACACCAGAGGAATGGCTTCCCAAGCCAGTAGCTCACACTACACAGCACATTTTTTTTCTTTTAGCAGCTGGACGGAAGAATAATTTAAATTGATTCAAGCCTATTCCTGCAGGTAAGCTTGCCAACTCATGCCTAAAGTTAGAGACTGCGTGTGTGAACAGAGGGTGGAACCCCCTGGGCTCCTCCTGCTTCCCCCACACCACCTCTGCCGTGGAGGCGCCCGCAGAAATGTGGCCAAGGCGTTAAAAATGGAAGAGAATCATTTCGCAGTCTGGAGATGCATACCCGTGCTGCGTGGGAAAATATTTTCTTGGGTCAAAAGCCTACGAACTAGCTACAGGAAGCAAAGGAAGAACATCCAAACCTGACAGACACAGAAAAAAATACTGTTTTCAGAAGGAAGAAGAAGAGAAGAAATGAGAGCCAAACACCATCATTTTCCTTTCAGATTCCACTAGTTAGGGAAAATGACACTATATATAAACTGTAGGATATTTTATCTCTCCAACTTCTATGTGGGCAACTTCAGTAATAAGGGAAGGATCTGAAGCACAAGATTGTGCAATGGAGAGTAACTTTCTTACTGCATTCTGCTCTACTTCAGGACAGCAGCTGTGATGATTTTGAAGAACCTCTGCTCTGACATCCTGAAAAAAAAGTCACTCCACCCTTAAACCCTGTTCCCACACAAGCAAAGTATAAGGATAGTCTCATTTAACACATTTATGACTTTGAATACTTGTTGTTGTAGGATATTAAAAGTTCTGTTTAATTGATCAGTTGTCAGTTACAGAATATCCTTCCAAAAAGTCAGCACACCATTCTTACTGACACCTGTCTATACCGTGCCACTTTATGTGACACACAGCTATGGAGGCTATCCCAGGGAATCTGGTCTAAGGCTTAGACCTGGCCCTAAAAAGAAATGCTCAACAGAATCTAATAACGAAGATGACAGCACAACAGCTACACAATTAATGAGCTGCAGGGTGATGTCCAGTGGACAGAGACAGAGCTGAGTGTCTGCAGGGATGGCCCTGAGAGGAGAGCCCTGCTCTGGCCGGTCAGAGCACTTCAAGCACAGACACCACTTGTGAACGATGTAGGAGAAAAGCTCATCAACATGAGCATCCTTGGAAGAATTAAAGAGGGAGAAAGGGAATCAGGAGGTGTTGCAGTGACAAATATGCTCCACTAATCTTATTAAATCATCACCTTTCAAAGTCAGTGCGATTGCCTGGATCCAGCTCAGCTAGCACACTAGCTTGTGTCTCACTCCACTCAACCCACATAACTGACTAAATCGCTTCAAATTTTCATCTTAATCAGTTAGACTAAAGCAATGCAGCACCAAAAAGAAAGTGTGTACAATGACTTTTTCTACCAATTTCAGCCTTGGTTCTTCCTGGAAACTTTACTCAGACGTCACCGGAATTAAATCAGACTGTTTGACTACATGGCTTGTGTCAATTATTTGCTTTTAGAGTATATTATAATCCTTAGAGTGAGTGATCATAAAATGTCAAAGGGCAACGAAGATGTTGGCACTTATGTGAGAGACGCTGATACATCACATAACTGAAACAATGAAATAAAATAGCTGAGAGACCAGAATCCATTTTGCTCTTCTTCCAAATTTTAGGAAACAGAAATCATTGCATTTTAAAAAGCACGAGAGGTGTATCAAAGTACTTCCTGGAGGAAGGTTTTGTAAGTACATATTTTTTGGCATGATGTTTCAGTGACAAACGATTAAAGACAGAGATTTCAGCACCTGAATCTAGCATTTAAAACTGTGGTATTCACCAAAACACATCTAATCTCAGGAGAACTTCACATCCTCCATTAACTTGGCCTGTCTGGTGGTCCACACACAATTCCTCAAATTCCAACAGCATCAGGTTGCTTAATTCATACCAAAAATCCCAAAGTGCACAAAATCAGCAGTTACTTTATTGGATCGCATCTTTCAATAAAAGAAAGAGATGCTCTCAGGTCTATCAACCCTGACACAAAACACAGGAAAAGGCAGTGATGAAGACAGATCCACACACCTAACCGCTCACCTGCCTATGACACAAGAAATCATATTCAGGTTTTCTTTTGTTTGTGGGAATTCAAACTTTCATCTCTAGAAAAGCAGCCAGAACTGCCGCCCCACCAGGCTACAGCCCCTTCAGCCTCCCAAACGACATTGTTACCAAGGCAGGAAGGGGAACCCAGGTCCCCGCCAACCCCAAATTAGGATTTTGATCATTAAGGCAGGAAGACATGCCTTCGTCCTGGCCCAGCAAATATTTACAGTATTCCATATGAAGGGAAACAGATTTAGGACACACAAAGCTTGATCTCCGAACAACACACAGTTTGTTGATGAGAGCCCTCCCTTGGAAGGTGACAGATGCAAGGTCAGAAACCCTGGGGGCTGGAACCAGTCTCCTACATCCTGGTGAGTTCTCTAACCACGGGGTAAATGCAAGGAACCATTGACTTCTGCTGCCACAATATCCTGGAAAGGCTAAAGGCAGAACCAACAGAAATTAAAATAGGTACTGCACACCAGCACCAAGAAAACATTGATTTATGTTCCTCACTTTTAAACTTTCCTTAAAGAATTATTAATAGATTAGTAAATAGGGTGCCTTTACGTTGAAGGGGGAAAACTTTTTTCCCTTTGCTAATCAGCCGTTATATACAGGTGCATCCACGTAACGGTGACATTCAGCCAATGCCACGCTCTTTGTCTCTCAGGCCAGTGCCACAGACAGTCCCTGCCTACATGACACACAGTCTGAGACAGCAAAAGCTAGAGGCAGGATAACAAACAAGCGAAGTGAAACTGGGACTGAAAGACAAACATATCAAGTGTAAACCTGATATTCTCAATTTACTGAGGTTTAAGTCACTTTTCTGATCCCAGATACTCATGCACGTTCATACAATTACATCCTTGTCCTCGGGAGGCTTCTAACAATCGTTAAAATGGAATGTGGTCAGTAATTTCAGTTCCTGAAATATCTAAGATTAAAGGCCAAACTCCATGTTTGTATGCCAAGCTTTCAGGAAAGGTTTCAGACAGTACACACAACAGAATTTCGTCTATATGCTTTGCAATCTGTCACCTAAAAAGTGCAATATTTCAAAAATTCAGGTGAATAATTTGTTTTGTTTCTGGCGTGAACTGCCTCCCATCCTCAAAACACCTTAATTAGTCAGTTAAGATCTCTCAACCTAAACTGAGCAAATCAACTAAAAAATCTTGAATGCAAAAAATTATTTTCCTAGTGCTTAACAAGTTCTGTCAGCAAGCTGTAGCTTCTCTTACTCCCTGCCCTCCCACATACAACTCTAATCCAGACAACTAAGACTAAAAAGCACTATACCTCAGTCTTCTGGAGGAGACTGCATTTGAATTCATGGCAGCAGCATGTTAAATACCTAAATGCAATGAAAGCCCAATCTCAGACCTCTGAATCTAGAAGGACTTTTAACACCAACCAATTTGAATTCTCCCAGGAGCCAAGATGGCATTGTACATTTACACGTGTTCCAGAACCCAGCAGCTGTATTGATTACTCTGACACATCATTAGACTTAATTTCCACACCCTTTGTGTTACGTAGAGAAATTTCTAAATATATTGCCATTTTACTCATCAAACGTTTGATGGCTAATACAAGAATCATTCCACTGATTAAAACGCTTAAGAGGGAGTTCAGTTGTTTTTAAGATTAGTGACTCAACACAGCAGCTTCTTGTTTTGTTCTCGGCTTACTCTCCCAGTCTGTCTCCTAATCCTCATCCTGACAGGACACGCACGCACTGCAATCCATATTACTCTTATACAACACTCTTGGAAAGGAAAAATTAAAAATATCTTTGGTTTTGGTGTAGAAATCTCCTTCTCCTTCACATATGAAGGAAGCTGTGAAAATCTTCTGTGCATTCAAAGGGCAAAAAAAGAACAAAGCAATCTCTGTTGCCAGACTGGGCAACAGTAAAAAGGGAGGGGGTGTTACATCAGGCCTTGAAAAACACCAAACACCTACTAACCGAAGATAAACAAGATACCCATGCTGCTGTGCCCTCTTAATGGGATCCACAAAGTGCTGGAAATTAAGGAATACTGCCAAGTATTTCACGAGGTCATGATCTAGATCCTGCTGCTTCCACATTCATCTCCTGTAATACTTCCAGCACCTTGGCGCCTGAAGATAAAATCCATGGCATTTACTAACCTCTTACTAACACACGTATACACTGGTGAGGGGCAAACAGCTCTTCCCATATTTATTCCTCCTCTGTTGTAGCAGGAACTTTTGTCACTCCCCAGTCCCATCTCCTTGCTGACGTACAGAGAGGAAGCAAAGGGAAAACGGGTATTCCACAACCTCTTTCCTCTCCCAATCCATTCCACTTGCAAGAAACTAATTTCAGCTCTCATTTAATCTAGAAAATCACAAGCAACCTTGCGATGCAGCAGGCATGTTCAGCTGTGGCTTGCAGGTTGGAGTAACAGCAGTCTAACACTCTGCTCTCATCACTTCCTTCTATTACTGTAGGTACTTGACAAAGAAAGTTTCTCTACTCACTACTGCCAAGCTTTTTATTCAAATACCCTTCTTTAAAAGTATATCCTTTGAAAGAGCATTTCCATCTGCCACTTCTCCCACATTTCACATTAAAATTACTTTTTCCAGGATGACAGTATTTGGTTTCACTAGCAAAATTCTCAGTAGATCCTCCTTCCAGGGGCAACACACCTAGATCTGAAATACTGGGTCAGCAGGACTATTTAAGACATTAAAAAAAAGAGATAAATAAAAGTCCAGATGGTTATAGGTGTGGGCATTACTGAAGAGAAAAAGGAGAAGGGGTTGTTGGAAGAAATAACTCACAAGAACAGTGACAAAAGACAACTTATGTATTCCAAATTAGGAAAGGGATGGGGGAAAAGCGCAAGTACCTCATTCTTATAATATCTTAATAAAGTAATTGCTATCAATTTCATTTGGCAATTAAAAGAAAAATATAAACCCACCTTAAGATCTGATTTACATTTACAAAACAATAACTGTAGCAAACTGAAAATCAGTTCTCATCTCTTCAAAATAACACAATTAACAGAGATGTCAATCACTGAAAAAAGCCCTGCTTTGCACAAATGTTCGACAACGCTCATGTCCAGTAATCACAGCATTTAAGAACATTTTTACAAGGTATTTCTAACACATCTGAGAATTTAGAAAAAAAAATCAAACCCAAAATAAGCCTTTATTGTATCTTCTGAAGGTATTCTAAAGTGATTCTAAGATGCATGTTGACAGTTATGCACAAAAAGAGGCGTAATCAAGCCTTACACTCCTGGACAAAAGGGAAGCGCTGCCAGAGCCAGGAACCAATTTACATCTATACAAAGATAGGTACGTGAAAGGATTTTTCTTAATGTCAAATTATGTATTTTCAGGTGTCAAATAAGATATCTGCACAGCAGCCAGACACTACACCAAGGAAGACGGAAAGCACTCATTCTGAGAAAGCAGTCTTTGCAACACAGAGCAAGGACCAGGTCCGGGAAACGGACAGGATGCAACCCGCCAACTTCAAAACTGTACAGGGGCACTAATTACTGCACACAATCCTGTACAACTCTTCTGTACAGAAGGACCTGCTTCCCCAGCTGACAACATGCACTTTTTTCCTAAAAGCACTAAAGCACTAGCCAAATTTATGCTGAGCTGTGTTACCATAATTAAAAATAAACAAATGCAAGATTGTTGCTAGAAGTGTAAGTGATTAAACATGCATCCGCAGAGAAGAGCGCACAAGCCACAGAACAGCACTCCTTAGTCTGAAACTGGATTTTTGCTCTTCCCATAGGTCCCAGACAATGCCCATCGCAGGTCAAAATGCGAAGGGACAGAAACCTCAGAAACATGAGGACTCGGTAGTGAATATAGACACAAAATTACAATGTAATTACAACGTAAGCCTCATAACTTTGTTACAACCTCAATTCTGGAAGAAAGAACTACCACTCCTGTGATCTGCCCAACAAGCAGTGAAGAGCAACTTAAATCCCAACTTCATTCCCCTCAAATACGCAACCCAGAGAAGAGTTAATCCTCCTCCCAGCCACTGTTAAAAACCTTCCCCTTACAATACTACTATGGCAAAGACACTCATTCCACAAAGCAAGGGAGTTAAAGACCAAAATCATGTACAATGGACATTTTGTTTCACTTAGTTTTTTAAAGAAAGCTGGGAAATCCTAGAGTAGTTTATAAATTTATTATTTCATTCTGCAATTAAAACACACTAAGACAGCAGTTCACTAGACACATCTAACTGAACTACATTGAACTGCCTAAATCTGTACCATTCACTTATTGTAACAACACATACTAAATTCTTTAAGTCAAAATAAGTTGTCTTTTACTGTTGTTTTAAAGCAGAGCAGACCACTGTCTGGACTGAGCTTGTGAAACAAGAACATCTAAAAAAGCAGAAGACCAATACGTATATTGGTTCTTGACAGAGAAGTGACAGATGATGGCAGAAGGGACTGCCAAAGCCTCAGCATGTGGCAGAAGAGAAATCCCCACTGGTTTCCAAGTTTTTAAAAAGTAATGGGAAAGATTTGCAGAACCATTCAGATAGGAAAATTTCCTGCACATTCAACCCCTTCTTCACATTCAGCACACACCAAGGTCAAAAGCTGAGATCTAACTCTTTTTTTAATAAGAATATTGTAACCTTTTTCAAAAAATGTAAGCAACAACTCCGGATGATACCACTGGAATGGATTTAAAATGCAGTAAGAGTATCACAATTAAATTGCTGCAGTGGTCAGGTCAATAGAGCTGATGCACAGGTAAATTATTAGAGATATTTTGGTTGTGATCCGCAACAATACAAGAAAACTGAATGATACGAAGAAACCAAACCCCGTCTCTTTAACTCACTGCCAGACAGGCCGGAGACAGTGTCAGGGCACAGAAAAAAATGCCCTCTACTTTCATTTGCTACAGTTCATGTCTTCCCACAGGAACCGGGCTCTTCCTCCTCATTCTATTTCCTGTATACAGAACAACCCTATTGTCACTAGGTGCAAACACACACACACAGACCGGCCCGCACTGACACACTCTCCCCGTAGGCACAGCCGCTAC